>NC_133176.1:22040000-22102500 GCF_049306965.1 Danio rerio | reverse complement strand
AGTGTTTTTGAAATTAAAGAAAACAGCAGAAGTCAATGATTTATTTGAATTATTTAACCTGACATGTTTACTGCTCCAAAATATTTTAAATGTTTAAAACGGAAAAACCTTTTAGTTTTTTTTACCCAGATATTTAAAAAAGAATATATTTTAGAGCAGTAACCCCAATACCATAAAACTGTGATATTTTTATCTGGCACATGCCTAATGTGTCCACAGGACTGAAACTTTTGTACCGGTATGTTTCAGTATGAATTAGTATAAACTTCAACACATTTTAACAGCTTGAGTTAAGGCTAATGTTAGCCTCCTCTCAGCCAGTTGAGACAGCTGTTCTTTCACTAATGCAGCATTTAGTCACAAATCAATTACTATATATTGACATGAAAACATGTACTTTAGTGTACTGTATACATAAAGCAACACAGGCTCATTAGGAATATGTGCCCAGGGCAAGATTTTTGAGAATCAAGAAATATGTGCCCCAGGGTACATAAAGGCTGCATTTTTGTGTGTAAAACAAACAATATGGGGAGGTACCTCTGACCACTTACCTCTATATGTATGGCTTTTCTGGCATAACTAGTTAGCTTAACAGGTATGACACTTGTGACTTGGGAGGCATAGCAAAGCAAGACTAGAGTTTGAGTCCAGTCAAGGACAGCGCAGATAACTAACGTTTGAAAGAATGAATTAAAATATTGTGTTAAATATTAGTTAAAATATGAAATATTAATTAAAAAGCATTGAAAAGCAACATTTTAAACAATATCTCAATGAAAAGAAAACCATTTCTAAAATGTTGACAAGACATTTAGAAGTTTAATATAATATCAACTTTTATTTTATATCAACTTTTAACTTATGACAAGAAAGTAAGGTTGACAAAATAAATTAAATTTTTTTTTGTTTTACTTAAATTAGGGTGATGCAAAACTGAGTATACCCTACATCAAAAACTACTTTATTTAGTTTCTGTGTCCACCGTGTTTTTTAATGACAGCACCAAGACCTCTTGGCATGGAATGAACAAGTTGGCTTCATTTTGCAGCATCTATCTTTTCCATTCTTCAAATGAACCCTTATTAGTTAAAAAAAAAAAATTATATATATATCAGCAATATCACACAAGTAGCAGTGCGATGTGGCTGTATATCGGCACTGGTGGGAGGCGTGCGTTGGCACGAGGCCGCAGGCTGAGTGCCTTAGTGCTCCCACCAGTGCCATTATTGTCTGCCTTTTGCTGGGCTGTATGTGGGCGGAGTAATACACAAAAAGTAAAGAGGCTGTACGGGTGCTGTTATGTATATATATATATATATGTATATATATATATATATATATATATATATATATATATATATATATATATATATATATATATATATATATATATATATATATATATACATATACACATACAACAGTTCTGTCTGGTTCTTTAGTCTGATTGGCTGATAGCCGTGAGATTTTTTTTGCCAGTAACAGCACACAACGGCCTTTTAACCTTTTGTATTACTCCGCCCACATACAAGCAGTGGACTCTCTAAATTTTGACAAATATTCCTGCTGTAAGGCAACATAATGTGTTTTTGAGGCTATTTTAGTCAAGAATGTAGTTGTTTGTAGTTGTTTAGATTGTAACTGTGCAGTTTATTTATAAGGATAGTGCCTATTTTAAAATATTTATCATTTCTGAGAGACAGCGCATTGGTGTCTATTAGTCAAAGACGGTTGACCTTGTTTATCCACAAGATGGCGCCAGGATCGCATAATAAACCCTTGCTTAGGAGATTAAAACTGCGTGTTTTCTTGAGCGTGAATAAGAAGCTGAAAAACAGAAGGGTCGCAGTTTTTAAGGTGGACCAGATAGCGTCAATAAGAAGCTGCGAATAAGAAGCTTCCATTACACATAATACATACATTACATTACACAAAATACATTACATACAATGTAATATTTTATTTTGCGCTGAATGTTTTAGTGTCTTTTTATTTTTATTTTTTCTACTCATTGTCGTTCACTGGCATTTATGTAGTCGACAGCACTTGGGAGAAACGCATAAAGGCCAATAGGAAGAGCGATTCCTTAAAGTCTCCGGGTAAATGCTGGGACACCTGGCACCCGTCACAATACCGATGGCAACAGGAAAATATTGTAGACTGTAATAGACTGAAGGAAGATATCTGTAGGCGGATGGCATTTCAAGTCACGTTCAGCCTTATAATCTTAAAATGTGAGCAAAATCAGCTGTTTTATCATTAATTTAGATTTTATGATATATAGAATCATTCAAACACTAGCTCTAAAGTGACTTTGATGAACTAGTAACGGCTTCTGCTGTTCTGACATCAGCTGCAGATGTGAATGAATGGCGAAAGAAAGTAGTCCTAATACAGAAGGGTTTTAGACTCTCCATGTTTGATTTTCTTTTTTATATACACGATTGTGCTGTCGAACTGTTGTATAAACGCAATATCAGACTTCTAGCAGTGCGGTATATTATTATTAGCCCCCCTTTTTATTTTATCCCCAACAAAAGTGTACTGTCAGTCTGTTATCAACATCCCATTTTGTCAGTATTCATTTATATTATACTCGTAGCAGTGGGATATGGCTGTATATCAGCACTGGTGGGGCGCTAAGCACACCTCCCACCAGTGCTGATGTACAGCCCTATCGCTCTGATACTCGTGTGATATTGCTCATATATATATATATATATATATATATATATATATATATATATATATATATATATATATATATATATATATATATATATATATATATATATATTCAATTGAAGTCAGAATTATTAGCCCCTGTGAATTATTAGCCCCCCTGTTTATTTTTTCCCCAATTTATGTTTAACAGAGAGCAGATTTTTTCAACACATTTCTAAACATTATAGTTTTAATAACACATTTCTAATAACTGATTTATTTTATCTTTGCCATGATGACAGTACATAATATTTTACTAGATATTTTTAAGACACTTCTATACAGCTTAACGTGACATTTAAAGGAAAAACTAGGTTAATTTGTTTAACTAGGCAGAATAGGGTTATTAGGCAAGTTATTGTAAAACGATGGTTTGTTCTGTAGACAGTTGAAAAAAAAATTGCTTAAAGGGGCTAATTATTTGGTCCTTAAAATGGTGTTTAAAAAATTCAAAACTGCTTTTATTTTAGTCGAAATAAAACAAATAAGACTGTCAGTCTGTTATCAACATCCCATTTTGAAAGTCATGTAAATTGGATCTAACATGTCAGTATTAATTTATATTATGCTAGTACGTAAACTATTAAAGTAATTTAGAGTATCTAAAAGTAACAGTTCCGAGAAAATGAACATAGTTAGTATATAAACAATAAGTCTGTAAAATAAACTATTAAATGTGCTGATGATAGTGATATTTAGTGTTGTATTGTCGTCTTTCAGGTTGTATCTCAGCTTTAATGCATTTTTTTAAATAAACAAATAGAAAACCATCACGATAGCAATAAGATCCAATGGACAGCCGATCTCTTTCACTCCAATATGGTGGAATTGTGGGGCTGTTGCTGGGCGCTGCTGTTGCAATGGAACATTCAATTGAGTGTCGCCTCTTGGTAATTCCAAGCTCTTTGGCCACTCCCATTACCGCAAAATCATCTGATAAATTAACTGAAAAATAAACAGGAAGTGCATGTTCAGATTTTAAACTAAGATTAGAAGGGCAAACAATTTATCTATTTTTATTATGACATGCAAGGATAGATTATTCACCACACAACTAGCAATGTGAGCTAACAAAATCATATGATTAGTTTGGATTTTTTGGGGACTTTAAGTACGCCAACAAACTGAAGTGTACTTTGATAATTTTTTCATTTTCCTTTGCGAAAATAATGTTAAAATTTCTTAACAGGTAGATCGCAAACCTTATAATATAATAATCATAACATTAATTACAAACTATTAACTGGTATTTTAGTGGATTCTGTGTTACACTTAAAATGTATTTTAGTGGATTCTGTGTTACACTTACAATAATAAAATTAAATCCAGATTTTAGTGGCTGTATATCATTTTTTGAATTAAATCGTAAGCACCTTGTTGACTCTACACCCATTCCACCCATCCCACTTCAATAGCAGCAAATACATTTTGAAATACAACATGGACATTTAACAGTTTTATTTTGTGTGTAGTTCCATAGCAGTGAAAGTCTCTGAATATAAAATGAGACCTGCATCACACTTCAACCACTTTGTTGGTTTTATCGTTCATCTCAACGTTTTCCATGTGTTTAATAGCGAATGATTCTCCTTTCTGATGGGCAGGAAACCTGAACCATCCATTAGTAACACAAGCTATGACGTTGCTAAGGTACAGCTTGACTCAGGCAGGGTTTCCATGCCAACCGTCAACAGTCTGGTATAAAAAAGTTGTAATAGTGATAGCCCACCTGAAACCGAGAGAGCCGAATGGCGGCAGGGTCACGTTAGAAACAACAGCCATCATTTAAAAGCAGGAGAAATGGGAAATTTATCCTAACAGCTGGCTTACACGGCTCGCAAAACATGCCTTCTTAAATCTCCATGTTTGCATAACCTCAAAGCTATGCTGTGTCTGAATCCCACCTAGTGTGTTGGGGTAGGGGATTTGTTTCAACATAATAATTAAGGATCAGTGACATAAGAAAATAACAGCATGTTTAGCTTTACTTTTTACTGACTGGGACATTCATTTAGTCTGTGAGAGGATTTGCATCATTGTTGTTTTAGCTATATCTGAGGGAAAGAAAATATGGCCGACCTCATTTGGATGAATGCCCAAATGAAGATACAATTGTTTGAATGGACTCCTATTATTAGATCACACAAGCTCCCGTTTGCCTTAGAGTCAATGTGGAGACTTCATAATTTCTGAACATAACAAAATGGCACTTTTGCATTATCCTTTTGATATGACCTCTTGATTTAGTTTTTTGAGCATC
Source organism: Danio rerio (assembly GCF_049306965.1). NCBI lineage: Eukaryota > Metazoa > Chordata > Actinopteri > Cypriniformes > Danionidae > Danio > Danio rerio. Next base: position 22,097,513 of record NC_133176.1, on the reverse strand, counting down.
TTTGTCTTTTCCCTCACTCACACAGTGGTGTGCACCCGTTTATTGAATCTCCAGATTCATGCTTCACCTGCTGCAGGTTAATTAAGGTGTGAGACTAAAGAGAGGCTTAAAACAACAGACGAGAGCATCAAAGCCTTGGGGATTTTTGAAAAAATGTTATTAAAGGCTGGAGCTGCTAAGGCATGCAGAAATTGCCTCTGTGGGAACCAGTAGCAAATTGGTCATTGGTTTAATAGTTATTGATTTATTGTATTTTGCCGACTCTGACAGGTAAAAGAAACACCTTATCTGAATAATCAAATATTCATTCATTCATTCATTTTCGTGTCAGCTTAGTCCCTTTATTAACCTGGGGTCGCCACAGCGGAATGAACCGCCAACTTATTCAGCAAGTTTTTTACCAGCCGCAACCCATCTCTAGTAAACATCCACACACACACTCATACACTACGGACAATTCGCCTGTACCGCATGTCTTTGGACTGTGGGGGAAACCGGAGCACCCGGAGGAAACCCACCTGAACACATGGAGAACATGCAAACTCCACACAGAAACGCCAACTGAGCCGAGGCTCGAACCAGCGACCCAGCGACCTTCTTGCTGTGAGGCCACTATATCGCAATAATCAAACAATTAAAGTATACAGTGCTCAGCATATATAAGTACACCACTCACATATCTATCTTTTAAATTCATATTTTTTATAATTTTACATTATATCTGTGCATATACAGTTACAGTCAGAATTATTAGCCCCCTCCCCTCCATTATTTTGCTTGAATTGAATTGTATTATCTTTCAATTTCTAAATATGTTTGGTGACTAAAATGTTGTTTTAATAAATATATCTGTTAAATAAATAAGTTTTGTTTAAATGCCCCAAAATACATTGCCTATATTAACTGACAATATATAAAATATTCATTTTCTAAATGGGGTGTACTCAATTATGCTGAGCAAAGTATGTGCAGTGATTTCGTTTGCAATATTGCATTTAAGCAACATTGGGAATCATTTCATTTGGGCAATTTCCCAAAATATGTATTTTAGTTATAGTCTTATGACCTACAAGTGTTAAAATTTATTTATTTCAAACATTTATTTCAATGATTTTCATATGTCATCATTGCAAAATTTGAAAAAAAGTTTTTGTGTAAACAATAAAAATTTTGAAATTACTGTTTATATGGTGCACACTACATTTCTTGTTATTATCAAAGTTGTGTGATATTTTTAACATTGATTAGAACGTTTGAAACAACAGTGTTAATTTAAAATAGTTTTTTTTTGACAGCAAAGTCCTTATTTATGTTATTATCACTTTTGATCAATTGAATGTGTCTATGTGTGTCTGTCCAAAAAATAAATTTACTGACCCCAAACATTTGAATGGTCATACATACATCTCTTGTATGTAGATGAAATTATGGAAATGTTACTTCATGTACTTATTTTATTTAAAATAAAAAGAGTGTGGGGAAACACCATCTCTTTTAAGATCTCAGAGATCAGATTTTGGCAAATTACATCTGGGTATGGTGTGAAATGTGCCTAAAGTTTGTAAAGTGAATGTTTGCACAGTGTGAAATGAACTTTGCTCATTATAAAAATCCTCCTGTCATATAGGCCCACAAGTTCAACAGTCATGACGCATATTTTCTCACACACAAAGAGTACATAGTGTGTGTCTTGTCATGCGGGTTGAATCAGTCGGTGGTTGTAAATGCCAATCCTTTATATTTGTATGCTCTGTAACTTACAGCTGAGATTATTCATTTAGATTTTAAAAATTTGTTCTGGGTGACCTTATATCTTAGTGGTTAGCAGTCACCTCACACCAAGAAGGTCCCTGGTTTGAGCCTCGGCTAAGGCAGGTGTGGAGCTTGCATGTTCTTCCTTTTTTTGCATCGATTTCCTTGAGGTGCTCCGATTTCCCTCTCAGGCCAAAGATATGCGCTATAGGTAAATTGGGTAGGCTAAGTTGTCCATAGAGTGTATGTGTGTGAATGTGAGAGTGTTTGGGGTTTTTCCAGTACTGGGTCGCACCTGGAAGGGCATCCGCTGTGTAAAACATATGCTGTTTAATTTGGTGGTTCATTCCACTGTGGTGACCCCTGATGAATAAAGGGACTAAGCCGAAGTAAAATGAAATGAAAATTTGATCTGCTATAACTATTCAAAGACAAAGTTGCAGTGTCAGAGCTCATAAAATTAACAAATAAAATAAAACAACAGCAAAAAATGTGAAAATACATTTACTGAATAAACTTTGATGTAACAAACATTACACCCACTTGACTGTGTTCGTTGTGTAGGTTACCAACACTATAGTCGTTGAGCAGGCGAAAACGCACCTAATTTACATTGCCGATTTTTAACTTTTTTTTGCAAATTCTGAAAAAAATTTGCTAATGTTATGATGGAAACTCAGCTTATAATAAACTATAACAGCTGATAACTTTTTAGCGCTTCAGCTTTGAAAACTGTACTTAATAGTCGGGCTGCAAAATAAATCAAAAATATGGAAAATCACAAATGTGATTATACATATCGATAACTAGCAAACCCTCCGTAAGACTCTCCTGCACATCAGGGATTGTAGATGTCAGTGCACATCTCTGAAACAAGCACAGTGGACATGATTATTTTCTTGTCCAAAAACCGTAACAATTTTAGTAGGGATGCTGAAACATGACCAAGCAAGCCATGTTAAGAAAACAATAAGACAACAAAGAAAAAACTGCACTCAAGTGTTTTTGTTTATTTTTGTTTGTTTACATTGATAACATGTCAGATTTGTTTAATGCAACAGTAAAACATGTCTCTTCACTTTCAGAAATTGCAGTGATTTTTTTATTGACCCTGAAAAAGATGTAAAACATGTTGGTTATGGATATATTTTTTTAAAATATTGTAATGCATAATGAATGTCCCATTATTTAGCTTGCTAGAACATAACCCATTTTTCTTCAAAATCACACAACCTTTCTAAATATGTGTCATATGTTGATAAATTGAGAAGTATTACTCAGGGCAATTCTGAAGTTGTGCTAAAAACTAAAATAAAAGGCAAACAAAAAATACTACAAGGCTTAAAGATTAGGAATAGAGTTCCTTAACACTGATAATATTGGGCTATCAGTGACGTTTAGATGTGCAACACAAAGTATTGATTTATGCAGCTGCACAGTACAAGGGTTAATATTTGACTAAAACTGTCTCTAATTGCTTTTTTCTCTCTTTCTGCAGTCATGAAGGCTTTTTTTGTGCTTGCCACATTGCTGTGGTGTTTAGCGACAAGTTTATCCTGGGCAGCCAAGATTGTGGTAGTTCCTCCAATCATGTTTGAGAGCCATCTATATATCTTTAAGACTCTGGCTTCGGCTCTCCATGCCGAGGGCCATGACACCGTCTTTCTGGTTTCAGAGGGCCGTGAGATCCCACCTTCCAACCATTATCGTCTCCAGCGATACCCTGGGATTTTTAACAGCACTTCAGCTGATGACTTCCTCCAATCAAAAGTTCGCAACATCTTCTCAGGGCGTCTCACAGCACTGGAGCTTTTTGACATCTTGGACCATTATTCTCAAAACTGCGATGCGGTTGTAGGAAGTACTTCTGTCATGGAGCAGCTAAAACGTGAACATTTTGACCTGTTGCTCGTCGATCCCAATGAGATGTGTGGATTTGTCATAGCTCACATTTTGGGTGTCCAGTATGCAGTATTTAGCACAGGACTGTGGTACCCTGCTGAAGTTGGGGCACCAGCTCCCCTATCTTATGTCCCGGAATTTAACTCTCTACTAACGGACCATATGTCGTTGTTTCAACGGGTAGCTAACACAGCGGTGTACCTAGTTTCCAGGTTTGGTGTCCAGTTCCTGGTTCTACCTAAATATGATCGCATTATGAGGAAGTACAACATCCAGCCATCTGTCTCCATGCACGATCTGGTTCAGAACAGTCGACTCTGGATGCTGTGTACTGACATGGCACTGGAGTTCCCACGACCAACTTTGCCACATGTTGTCTATGTAGGGGGCATCCTCACTAAACCTCCCAGCCCATTACCACAGGTAAGAAACCACTGCTATTATATTTGAAAATTTTTTAAAGGGGTCCTTTCCTTTTTCATTTTAGGATGGTAAAATGTTGGTAAAGCTCAATGCAAAGGGTGATATTTTCTATTACAGAATCCACTTTAAAAGGCAGAACACAAACAGCTGATAGGGTCTACAGCAAGCTTTTTTTCTGACTTTATAAGACCACAATCCTAAAATGTACATAAACCCTTCCTCTTGGCATGATACTTCCAGACAAAAATGGACATGAATAGGCTTCATACGGCTTCACACTGCCATTAAGGGAAACTTTAACAGTGGTGTAGAATAAAGGTAAATAATGTGTTTTTTTAGAAGAATAGACATAATAAACACAGCTCATAAACATTATCAGGGCTTTAAAAAAATGATGGTTTACAACCCCTTTAAAAAATACACCTACTGTATTCACAGTAGAGGTACTGCTGTATTTTAGTAACAGTGTTTCAAATGATCTCGAAATCTGTGTACACTCAAAAAATCTACTTATTTACTACTACTACTACTTATTTAACATGAGCTGAATCAATACATTTTTGAGAATAACTTGATTGTTGCCTCGGCTGGGTCAGTTGGCATTTCTGTGTGGAGTTTGAATTTTCTCCCTATGTTCGCATGGGTTTCCTCCGCGTGCTCCGGTTTCCCTCGCAGTCCAAAGACATGCGGTACAGTTGAATTGGGTTGGCCAAATTGTCCGTAGTGTATGTGTGTGAAAGAGTGTGTATGGATGGGTTTCCCAGAGATGGGTTGCGGCTGGAAGGGCATCCGCTGTGTAAAACATGTTGAATTATGATGATAATGTTGTGTTGATTTTACTGAACTTTTAAAGAATATTGAGACCCAGCAGTGCACTGGTTAGGCATGGGTCGGTAAAAGATTTTGACAGCATGATAACCTTGGATAAAAATTTCACTGTATCACAATATTGTGATTACTACTCCAAAATAAGTTATTTTTAAATGTCTAGGCAAAAAAAAAAAAAAAAAAAAACAACACTCCCCACACCCCATTGAACACAAAATGTTTTATTTTAAGAAACATTCAAAATATTTTGGACTAGTAGCTTTTGTTGTAGAAGTTCCTTTTCTGCTGAAGATACTGTTGCCCTAAAAAACTAAATAAAATAGTTGTGAAAAACATGTAGAAAAATCTTACATGTACCTTAGGAATGGTACATTCTCAGAAATAAAAGTACAAGGGCTGTCACTGGAACAGTACCTTTTCAAAAGGTACATACAGTATTTTTACCTAAAGAGCCCATATTGGTACCTCAAAGGTACATTTTAGGTGCATTTGGGTATTGATATATACCTTTGAGGTACGACTAAGGACTCTATAGGTATAAATATGTACCATTTTAAAAAGTTACTGTCCCAGTGACAGCTCTTGTACCTTTATTTCTAAGAGTGTATAACAGAAAACGTTGGCGGTTTTAAAACCTTGACTTTTCTAAACCATGGTAAACCTTGAAACCGGTTATCATCCCATGCCTAGCACCGGTCAGGTTTTAAACACATCAGTATTCTGCATATGAATCTCAACAATGGTGACATGCTTTATGCTGCAGTCAATGCTGGGAGAATCATACAACACTCATCTATGACATCGAAGAAAATTTGTCACAATTGTTGAAATTTGAAGGCTGATTCTTGATATCTGTGTTTTTTTGAGTCATATAGAAGTTCAGTGTATTCCTAAAACCTGACCAAAGGACTCTCTGTGCAGTGTAATCAACACCCCAGTGCCATTATTATACAATGTTAAAAATCACTGACTACGTCAGTGCTTGCTTTAACATTCAGTCACAGCAGTGTAAACAATGCCAGTTCCATTGACCCATTTTTATTTATTTATTAACTTTTTTACAGAATAGGTCAATATTGGATATCTTATTATGCTTATTACATTTTATGCAATGGTCATTGCCCTGCCATGGTCTAACTACACATTTTGAATAGAAAACCGTTGTGCATTTGGATCAGAAACTTGTGTTTGTCTGCTGCACGCTCCACTGTTTGGATCACAATAACAATTTCTGTTACAAAGTTCACTTGTTCTTTCAGTCAAAGCTTTTGAAGCTTCAGTTCTTGAATGGCACAAAATGTACGTCATTAAGTGAATCGACTGACGCAAAAACCTCATTTTAATTTCAAGACCTATGAATATCTCTGCTCTAAAACCAATTGACAACCTCCAAAATACCAGAACCCACTCTCTGTAACACATGAACTTGGTCCGCCTTCTACTTAATATTCAGTAGGCTGGACTGTGGTAAAAATGTGCAATATGTAATCGGCAATACCATTTCAAATTGTTTGATTTATTTATGTCACTGTGTTTCATTTTACCCCATAACGTCTTGATTTTGCCAACAGCATGTTCATAAAGGCCATTCTTATCAATGCGGGTGATTGCGCAGAGTTGGCCATTGAATAGGAGTGGGGGTTCTAAACCTAAGCTTGCACTTTTGGAATACCAACCACCCAAATGGCTTCATTGTATGCTGCGGAACTATAATGCAATAGCGTGTTTGTCAGTGAATAGTGTGTGAGTGTGTATTTGTAAATGTGCCCATTGTCGGGTGTGTATGAAGGACACTGAGACCAGTGTGTGGGGCGGACAGTCAGTGCCAGGCCAATGCACGCTGTTCAGCTGCAGCTGGACTCCCCCAGACAGCGAGAAAGCAGTTCTTATACAAAAACCTACTCTTTCAAAGGCTATGCTAACTGCTATCACAAAAGGCTAACTCAAAAGGCTAGTGCTTTTTGTGCTAACAATTCCGATACAGTGGTATGAGCTTTTTACTTGGCATAATTCGCTTGTTTTGAGAACTATTGTAAATGTTCTTACAGGTGTTTATAATGCTTCAATTACATTACTTATCTATTATTTTCCAATTCCATTTTCTTGAAATGTATGCACAATTTTAATATATTAAACAAAAGTGAAACTCTAACAATATGAACCTTCACTTTAGCTCTCTGGGCCTCTGTGTCTGAAACTGAGGAAAAATGTTCAGAAACTTGGCAACTTTTTAAAAGAAGTACAGTAGATACATTAATTTCGATGATATCATATTTACTGTACATAAACTCACAGTTGCACTGACTTGCTCTCACAGAATTATCTTTTTGAAATGTTAACATTTTTGGGGAAGATTGTCTAAGAGGTGTCCAGTTCATTTTTGAAATGATGTAGATTAAAATAAGCAATACAGTGGCTTATTTAAGATTTAACTGTGTTAATGTCCTGCTCTAGGTGGCTGACTAAAGTTTAATATGTTTTTAATACTAATTATAGCCAAGAGCAATGTGCAGTGGTTAATATTTTGTATGTGTACAGTAGGAAATGTCAACAACACATACTATACAGTATTAGGAATTTAGGTTCTCTTAGAAAGTATGTGCTTTTCTTTTGATCGAACAAGTTATTGGCTTTTTATGTATAAATCTTATTTCAGCTTTACATTTTTACATTTATGTTTTTACAACTTTTGAGAATAGATCAAGGATCATTAAAGAAAAAAAATCTGGATAAAAAAACCCTAATGCAAAGAGATCTAAACATGTTTGACACACCTGGTCTAGAAAAGACTGACATTTGTGACCATGGACCACAAAACTATTCATATGTGTCACTTTTTTAAATAAAGATTTATGCATCACATGAAAGCTAAATAAATAAGTGTTCCATCAATTTATGGTTAGTTATGATAGGAAAATATTTGGCCAAGATATAATTATTTTTTTATCTGAAATCTGAGGGTTAAAAAAAATCTACATTATATTATTAATCAAAATTTGAGAATTGATAGTTTTGTTGTTAGACATTTACAAAATATTTGCACATAACATGATCTTAATGTTATAGTGACTTTTGGGATAAAAGAAAAATCTAGCCTTTTGACCTATTGCATGTATTTCTGGCTTGCATATTAGCAAAAATGTACCTGTGTGACTGGTTTTGTGTCGGTCACATTTGTCCATCATCTTTTTTGTCACTGGCATCTCCATTGTCAGAGTTAAAAAATGGCTGTGGTTTAAAAAAATCTTTGTGGCTTCATAATAGGTAAACAGGTTTTCAGAACTTCATCATGTTTTTTTCTGGTTGAGGGATTTTTAAACATACTGTGTATTTATGACAAAGGTAAAGCATGAGCTGTGACTACACCTGTTATAAAAAGATTGTCACTTGTGTGGTATTGAAAAGTCAAAAGTTGTACCTTGAAGCCTTGGACAAACTAGGTTAGAAATTGCTAGTGAACATGTATAATATGTTGCATTTCAGCCATTTTGTTGTATGTTTACAAGAACACAAGTTTATAAAACAGGCGTTTAGTAATGTGTCTGTAACAAACTTCCTGTTCTGTTCGAAGTTCTTTGTACATATATGGTCATAAAAAATACTGAATGATAATGCTTCTACTTTATTCTTCCCTTTTTTTTTCAAGCTGAGTAAAAAAATAATAATTCAGATGCTACTTCATCCACCATGAACCATACAATCCTATAAATTGTTTCATTGATAGTCAGACTGCGCTGTAATTGATCTGTGTTTACAGGAGTTTGAAACCTGGGTGAAGGACACAGATGAAGATGGTTTCGTGGTGGTCTCATTTGGTGCAGGAGTGAAGTATTTGTCAGATGACATTGCTCAGAAACTCGCTGGAGCCTTGAGCCGTCTGCCCCAGAGAGTCATCTGGAGGTACTGCCATTCATTCGTTCTCTCATGTGATCACTGATCCATTTTTCCAGCAGATCAAATCACCTGCGTCTCAGTCCATTATGGTTTTTTCTATCACAGAGTATCCAATGGCAACTGGCCTGTTGTGGCAGGTGGCTTAAAAGCCATTCATTCTAAATTATCTGATCGTTTGCTAGACTTTCCAGTGGTTTCTAAATGCAAAATGACACTAATTTGTCTTGAACTATAGCATTTCCATACATCATGTATAGATACACTTTATACACTATACTAGGAGTGTTCGATCATGTGATAAATCTGTGTGGAGACACTATTAACAATAAAACTCAATACATATTTTAATTGTTCAGGGAGGAAGTATACTGCATCCTTTGAGATGGTAGACACTTCAAGAGCCATGGGTCCCTCTTTATATTAGGATTGTTTTACTCATACAATTTTGTATATATATATTACTTATTCTATACCTATAGTGTTCATGTTTTATTACAAAACACTGCCATTGAGGTCAGGTAAGGCTAGAAACAGATTTAATTGTACTTTTAATAATAGTACTATTTAGTAGCATTTAGTAGTACTGAAACCTGGTGACGTGCCACAAAAAAACAAGGAAACGATGGAGTAAATATGTACAGCTTTAATAATAAAATCCCAGGGTACACAAACTTGGAGGCAAACAGCGGGACATCAGATGTGGGGAATGACAAGACCGCACAATGCACTAAAGAAACACAAACACTTAAATACACAGACAAATCAAACTGAAAAAGGTGGCAGAGATAAAAACACAGGTAAACATAAGAACCACTAATACAAATGGGAAAAGGAACAAAGGACTACACACCCCATTCAAATCAATACAATAAACACTGCTGAGGAACTGGGACAAGAAGCACAAAAGGAAAGAAACCAAACTAAAAACAGAGTCTAGGGTTCTGACAACATGTATCTACCAGAATATAAACGCTTGTAATATACTAAGAATACAGAGCACTCTGCTTTGTTATTAGTACTTTAAAGTTCAGACAATTGAACTGTGAAATGGATTACATGCTTCTTTGAAATGTATTACAAGTTTCTTTATACAAGCACAATATAAATAAAGTGGTCAATTCTTTCTAGACAGAAGTAGTAACAATTTTCTAAATTTAGGCTCCAAAATAGATATAGGCTGTTTTTTAATTCCAAGAACGCAGAAAATGGACTTGTGTTCTTGTAAACAGTGGTCTTACCAAGTCACCTCGGAAGAACGCATCCTGTGAGAAATGAGATTCTGCGTTCTTCCTGATGGTCACGTGACTTTCACGCATGTTTAACCTAAAATTATTTAAACCTTGCATCATTCATACAACAATTTATTGTTTTTCCCCTTTTCACAATATATACTCTCCATAAAGACTTTACAAATATACTTTCCACAATACGAATAAAACATTTTAATATGAATTTCAGCAAATAAACACATTAATGTGTTTATGCCTTTATTAAGATTTTCATGGTAATGTTTACTTTCACAGTCTCATTTAAGGAAACTCCTTAGGTAAATAAGTTATACAGTGCATCCGGAAAGTATTCAAAGCGCTTCACCTTTTCCACAGATTTGTAATGTTACAGCCTTATTCCAAAATGAATTAATCTAATTTATTTCCTCAAAATTCTACACACAAAACCCCACAATGACAATGTGAAAAAAGATTTTTTGAAATTGATTTTTTGTATTCACAGTCTTTGCCGTGAAGCTCTAAATTGAGCTTGGGTGCATTCTGTTTCCACTGATCATTCTTGAGATGTTTTAGCAGCTTAATTGGAGTTCACCTGTGATAAATTCAGTTGATTAGACATGATTTAAAAAGGCATACGCCTGTCTATATAAGGTTCCAGGGTTGACAGTGCATGTTAAAGCACAAACCAAGCATGAAGACAAAGGAATTGTCTGTAGACCTCTGAGACAGGAATGTCTCATTGCACAAGGCTGGGGAAGGTTACAGAAAAATTTCTGCTGCTCTGAAATTTCCAATGAGCACAGTGGCCTCCATCATCGGTAAGTGGAAGATGTTTGGAACCACCAGGACTCTTTCTAGAGATGGCCGGCCATCTAAGCTGAGTAATGGGGGGAGAAGGGCCTTAGTCAGGGAGATGATCAATAACCCGATGGTCACTCTGTCTGAGCTTCAGCATTCTTCTGTGGAGAGAGAAGAACCTTACAGAAGGACAACCATCTGTGCTGCAATTTACCAATCAGGCCTGTATGGTAGAGTGGCCAGATGGAAGGCACTCCCTACCTGGAATTTGCCAAAAGACATCTGAAGGACTCTAAGACTATAAGAAACAAAATCCTCTGCTCTGATGAGACTAAAATAAACTCTTTAGAGTAAGTGCCAGGCGTTATGTTTGGAGAAAACCAGGCTCCACTCATCACCAGGCTAAAACAATCCCTACAGTGAAGCATGGTGGTGGCAGCATCATGCTGTGGGGATGTTTTTCAGCAGCAAGAACTGGATGACTAGTCAGGATAGAGGGAAAGATGAATGCAGCAATGTACAGAGACATCCTGAATGAAAACCTGCTTCAGAATGCTCTTGGTCTCAGACTGGGTTGACAGTTCATCTTCCAGCAGGACAATGACTCAAAGCACACAATATATCAATGGAGTGGCTTCCCACCTTCAGTCGCAATGACTTCTGGGACTTCTAGAATGAGTTTGGAGCTCAAGTCTGCATCGATGCATCATCGATACCAAGAACACATCCAGGAACTTTCATGCACCCTCCGTTCTTGCGGTCTTGATTTTTGGAACTGAACTTAGGCAATTGATGATGACGTTACATGTGAACATGAGGATGCAAGATTTCTGAAGAATGTACATTGAGAAACAGCCTCTGATTATTCTGAACATCAATTTGTATTTTGATTTGTTGAATTTTTGCCTGAAAAAGTTCAATCTTTCTCACTTATACATGTTCTCTGAAATGGTTTACTGATAGTTGGTGAAACTACTATCAATTATATAAAAAGAATTAATTATCCCTTTAGTTTTTTTTTCTGAAAATACTGTTTATTATTTACTATTACTACTATTATTATTTACTTTGTGCTCATGTCATTAACCTATTTGACAATTTCTGTTTAACACATAGACAGAACATCACCTTGGATTTATAAGGTTCTACAGAGCTTTAAAATTTTTGCCTTTCATAGCAAACAGCATGTGTGTACCATTTGTTTTTTTAAATAAAAAGTCTTAAAATTTAAACAACTTATAAAAAAAAACATCCCGTTATGTAAATAAGTTGTCATTTAACAAGAATATGTCAGTAACTAAATTTAGACCCTTATAATTCTAAAATATGATGAGAAGTCTAAGAATTTTACTGTGTTTTCATTCAATTCTGAATAGGAAGAGTAAAAATATAAAAGATATAAGAAATTATATAATAATCTAAATATCTATATCTACATATATAAAAATATACACAAATATAAAAACAAATATTAATGTAAGATGTTAAAATATAGAATATAAAAATAGGATTGACTTACAATAGGGAAATCTGAATTCACCGATGGCCTTATTTGAGTAAGATATAAGTTGAAGTTTTTTATCTTTTCTGAAATGCTCAGTCCTAGAGTAGCTAGTACAATACAGACTACATAGTACAAGTTTTCTGTCATGGAAGAAATAAAGTTAAGCAGATCTGAAACTTAATTCATAAATAACTAAGTTTAACAGATTTAAGAATATACAGTTGAAGTCAGAATTATTAGCCCCCTTGAATTATTAGCCGCCCTGTTTATTTTTTTCCCCAATTTCTGTTTAACAGAGAGAAGATTTGTTCAAAACATTTCTAAACATAATAGTTTTAATAACTAATTTCCAATAACTGATTTATTTTATCTTTGCCATGATGACAGTAAATAATAGTTTACTCAATTTTTTTCCAGACACTTCTAGTGACATTTAAAGGCTTAACTAGCTTAAATAGGATAACTAATAATTTTAACAGTAAAATGGTGTTTAAAAGATTAAAGACTGTTCTTATTATAGCCAAAATAAAACAAATAAGACTTTCTCCAGAGGAAAAAATATTATCAGACTTACTATGCAAATTTCCTTGCTCTGTTAAACACAATGTGGGAAATATTAAAAAAGAAAAAAAATTAAAGGGGGTTAATAATTCTGACTTCAACTGTATGTCCAGCATAAATGCATGTAAACTGTACATTAAAAAAGAAATTAAAATATGGTTGTTTCCTCTTTATATCTTCCTAAGTAAAGCTGCATGCTTATAGAAAGCAGCTCTTTTAGTTGTCATAGGCAGTAATATTGTCATGACTCCTGTAGTCATGCCATATAATCTCAATTGCTTTCTTGCGTTCATGCCAAATGTCCCTTGGTAAGACTTTACTAATGAGGACACAGTTGGGAAGTTGAAATGCCCAGGGAACATGCACACAGTACCAGATAAAAAAATCTGTACAGATAGACTGACACACACTTCAGTAATCTATAAAAATACACCAATGTTGTTACACATATAGTCATGAACATATGGTTTCAACTCATTCTCTCTCCCACTGTGCATACATTACAGTGATGGTAATTAAAGTCACTGACTACTGCCAGGTTTCTTAGTAACTGTAGAATGTTTGTCATTAGGTTTGACACTTACTGGCAAAGCTCTGAAGTATTGATTTTGAAAGGCCAACATGAAATTAAAATGGATTTCATTAGATTTTAAAAAAATTTCTCAATATATACTATCAGTGTTAGATGATCGTGCTGCTCTATTTTTGTTTGCTGAATTGTTGAAAAAAATGTTTTACAGTAAGTAGGGATGCAACAACTATAGATTTTGGTTCTGCAAGTATAGTCTGGGAAATAATCACGGTTTCATGGATATCAAGATTATTATGCATTTATTAATTTCAAAGCACTACTAGTTAATGTGAAAAATTCTTAAGATTTAAAGTGTTATTTATTGCTGCTCAGTAATCAGTCAATACAGCACAAAATAATAATAAAAAACAAACAATTGTCCATTTATCTTTGGACCTAAAAATAATATTTTTTAGGGTGGGATTTTAAATATAAGTAATAGTTTTACACTAAAAATAAATGACAGAACAAAAATAAAATAAAATAATTAAATAAATAAATAAAATTAAGAATAAAAAAAATTTGTATTTGTCTAATGTAAATCCAAGCTACATATTAGCTAAGTGTTTCCCCTATTAAAGAAAACAAATGTAGTCAAAGGCTGCTGAAGCTCTGTCTGAAAGGCACTTTTGATCAACTATATTACAACATTTTTTTGTTTGTTGTGTAGAAATGTGCATATTCCATATAAAATATAAAAACTGATCGTCAGTTATTGTCACATGACTCGAGGTTTGCTCGCGGCATTCTTTCAACCATGCACACTCAAGCTGCATGCATCGATGCGATATGTGATCGGCCCTTAGTTAATAACCTCAGCCAGAGTTAATTCAGTGTGTGGTTAATAGCCTCAATCTTGGAACTTTAAACTAATACACAGTTGGCATAACTTTGTTTAGTTGCAGCAGTTTTGTTCCGTGCAGAATCGCGGCGTTGAGAAGCCTTTACGTTTATATAACCGTGATGAATTAAAGCGTGGTTAATAGTTGCATCCCTAACAGTAGCCTAAGTCATTTGTTAAAGACAAATTCTTTCATAAAAAGCTAATTTAGTATTTTGATTGATCATTATTTTGTTGCTCTCACAGATAAAGTTTGTCTGGTATGGATTTTATAAGCAAATAAAAGCAAAAATTCTATATATTTATTGGCAGATGTTTTGAGTCTAATATTATGAGACATCTAATTTAAGCTTCTCGTTAACTGAATGATCCTATTAAATGATTATGCAAACTTACACGTCACAAATTACCTGTATTTCAAGGTTTAAAACAGAATAGTATTAGAAATTTTTGAATAGTGAGAGTCATACATTTTACATTGATTTACTGAAAAAATCCTATATAGTCATATGGGCTATATATATAAAAAAAGGAATTCTTAAGAAAAAAATGCTCTAAATTTGTTATTACTCCCTTTTCTGCTACCGCTAAATACTTGCCGTAGTAATTCACAAAAGCTTTTACTGGTAAAGCAGCCTTTCTAGAATTTTGCCAGTAGTTTTCACTTGGATTTTCTTACCCAGGTCTCATCCTTTGTTGTGTTTTATCTTTGAATATTCTGTTTCATTTGAAAATCCATCTCTTTACATAGTCAAATGGGTTGCAAATGCAGTTTCATGTTGCATTCAATGCCTAACTTAAAAGAACAATTTATTAAATCTTTATTTGTTAACAATAATATTTAAGTATTACGAAAAAAAATAAAATAACAAACAAACAAACAAACCAAGAAATATAAAACGCTTACAAGCTCTGAAGAAATCCATGTTGTTCTGCAATGACACTGGTTGAATCTCTTTCATCATTTGCATTTTTTTTTTTCTGAATGTAGGCATAGTTTTTAATCTGATCTATACATGCAAAATATTTGGCCTCTGTCTCTGTCACACAATTTAGTCTCTTAATGTGTTTTTTTTTTCTTTCCAGCATACCTCATTTCCCTGCAGTCATGGTGTATTTATGATAATATTTTTGATAAATGATTGTCATCTTAGCTCTAGATGATAAGCTTTTTACTGTTTTTGAATATTTTCTAGAATGAGACATCTGTATCTTACTTTGTTTAATCTCTCTGCAGGTTCTCTGGAGTTCCTCCATCAAATCTTGGCAACAATACTAAACTAGTGGACTGGATGCCACAGAACGACTTGCTGGGTAAGTATTCATTCTATCACTTTTACAGATCGATAGAATTTTTATTTAAATTATGTTTTGTTGGCCGTGTTCGCGTGAGTTTCCTCCAGGTGCTCCAGTTTCCCCCACAGTCTAAAGACATGCGGTACAGGTGAATTAAATAAGCTAAATTTGCCATAGTGTATGTGTGTGAATGCAAGAGGTTATGGGTGTTTCCCCATGTTGGGCTGCGGCTGGAAGGGCATCCACTGCGTAAAACATATGCTGGATAATTTGCCGGTTCATTTCACTGTGACGACCCCTGATTAATAAAGGGATTTAGCCGAAAGGAATATGAAAAAATATATAATGTTATATAATATATAATAATGTTAAAAAAAAAAAGGTCAGGAGAAGGATTTCTTCAATGTCATTAATATTAGTCATTTATTAGAAACAAATGAATAATTCGATACACAGAGCTCTGGGGGTGGCGTTACACCAATGCAATGCAAAAATGACATTCAGAAGGTTCGCAACCACATTGCATTTTCCCTGACTCCAGTATTTATCCAAAACTAATATTAAAGGTGTAATTTGTCACTTGTCGATCATTCTGCAGTCCTCCGGCAGCCGCACTAAACATACTTGATCTTTTTCTCCAAATTCTCTGCACAACATAAAAAACATAAGACTTCTCAACTACAAATATTCTGGGTTCAGTTTCAGCACATCTGTGCTTCAACAGGTAAGCTAAGTGATAAGTCAAATTATTTTCAGATATCGATGTCGCTTTATCTTTCCAGTGCACTGTATGGATTTCTGCAAAAATGCTTCATTAGTATGTAAAGCGTATCACACTTGGAGAAGAAGTTTGGGTAATATATCACCGAAGCAATACAAATGTTTAATGGAAAAAAAGAGACAAAAATAATAAAAATTATTCTTTTTTTTCACAACAGTTTATTATAGTTAACTAAAACCAAAAAAAAATTTATATCATTATTTAAAATAAAATTAAGTTGCACTGAAATTAATTTACATTTTTTTATATATATTTTATTTCAGTTAATTGTAAAAAACAAAATAGGTCATTCATTCATTCATTTATTCATTCATTCATTTTCTTTTCGGCTTAGTCCCTTTATTAATCTGGGGTCGCTACAGCAGAATGAACTGCCATATTAACTAGCTAATGTTTTTACGCAGCGGATGCGCTTCCAGCTGCAACCCATCTCTGGGAATCATCCATACACTCTCATTCACACTCATATACTGTGGACAATTTAGCTTACCCAATTCACCTGTACCCCATGTCTTTGGACTGTGGGGGAAACAGAAGCACCTGGAGGAAACCCACGCGAGCGTGGGGAGAACATGCAAACTCCACACAGAAACACCAACTGACCCAGCCGAGAACCAGCGACCTTCTTGCTGTGAGGTGACAGCACTACCTACTGCGCCACCGCGTCGCCCAAGAAAATAGTTAATAGTCTAAATTTAATATAACAATTAATAAATGTTTCCAGGGCATCAAATGATTTCTGGAGGATCATGTGTCTGTAGGAACACTGAGGATTTTAAAATAAAAACATATAGCCTTGGGAAATTATAAAAAAAATATTCTCCCAGCTTTCAATAAAGGTTTTATCTAAAAACATGAATACTAATACAACACATAGGCTTTTTATATCATGTAGTTTTGCTTAAGTCAATTATTTTATTAAAAAAAACGATGAAGGAAAATATTTTTGCTGTGTGTATGAGGGAGAGAGAGTTCGTCCTCCTTTCTGCATCTCTTAGGATAATGTCTCTGTTGTATCAGAGAACACAAAGCCTGTGCGCGTGTTTGTTTGTGTGAATGAGTTTCTTTCTCATTGTGCACCATGGGCTTGAGGTCACAGAGGACCTTTCTGTTCTCTCATTGTCTTTCTGCTGTCCGACATACTTCCTGTCCTCCGATGACTCGGTTAAAGCTTCCTGTGCTTTTGGTCTTCAGTTCGTTTAATCTGCTCATCTGTTCATTCAATCAGTGAACATGATACAATGAAAAAAAGATACACAAAGTCAGAAAATAGAGATGGATTTAAGTCATTTCTTCAGCTTTTGAACGCAAAACAACCCACTTGTCTGAACTGAACCTAAGATCAACAGTGACTAATGCTCAATACTGTCACAATAAATAACAGCAGTTTAACTTGAAGTTGAAATGCATTAAAGCAGAATGCAGCTTTATGCATAAAATCTTTTTTCATGTAAATGCCATTACTCCACCCTCTCTCTGAGAAACCTCTGACAAATGTACAAAAAAGTATGCAAATGTCCATTTAGATTTTCCTAAATGTCTTTAAATGAATGTTTAAAGAGATATGAGGGTACTTGATTAGCTGAAGTACAAGTATCAACTCTGAAACGTCAATAAACTCTTTACTGTTCAGATAAGCCTTGTTGACTTATTTGTGTGAGAAATATGTCATTTATATCTAGTGCCAAACTTCTGATGTGTCTGGTGTATGTTTTGTCTTTTGTTGCAATAAAAGAGTTAAAAAGACAATTTGCAGCATGAGGATAAAGAACAAGCCTTCTCCATTCGCTCTCATTACTTTCTCTTTGTTTTACTTTTACTATTTACTGTACTAAATAATACTACTACTAATTATAATAACATTATACGAATGCAAATTGTTATAAATAAACTGAAAAAAAGAGAAGGCATGGAGGCAGTGGTTTTTATATTTATGTAGGAAATAATATATATATTTTCATATGTAAAGATATTTGTGTATTGCTGTACATTCTGTGTGTATTAAGCAATGTGTAAGCATTTTGGACCTGCATAGGCGCAAAAGTAACACGCTCGGACGTAACTTTAAACCAGTTTTCAGTTGATCTGTTTCAGTTCTTCAAAATAGCAACGTACCAACAATGCGCCTGGTGCAATGCGTGGTGCAAATAGCAACAAATCGCACCACTCATGTCTTGCACCTTTAAAAAATAGCAAAAAACAAGAGCATTATACACAGTGTGAAAAACCATGGTCTGGGTACTGTGTCCTGCATTGAAATTTACAGCTGGTCATAACAGATAATAATAATAATTATAATAAACAATGAATCTAACTGATCTTAAAACATTTTACTGTTTCAACATTTTTATCTTAAAGATTTATGTTTAATTAAAATACATAAATAAATAAATGAAAAAATAAATGAATGAATAAATAAATAAATTAATTAATAAATAAACAAAATTACAAAATTGGTCTTTATATTATTTAGTTTTGCTTCTTGATTAAATGGTGCTGAGTGAAATCTTTGATAACTGTTTTAATGGAAGACATATCATTTTGCAATGTTCAAGAGTTGACACTTAGCTGATAATTGATTATAAGCTTATTCTCTCCATGCCGGGAGAGAGCCCTAAGCTCATAAGATCCTTGAGCTCGGGGTTCCCTCCCGTTTGCAAGGCGAGAGGGGAGTTTGAGCTCAGGTAGATCTCGAGAACTCCCCTGCTGTAGTAGCTAATGAACAGATAGTGATTGCTATTAAGAGATAACTACTGTACTTACTAGGTGCATGTCTATGTGCCAATTTGGATTAGTTAATTAACTTAGGTTGCATGTTTTTGGACGGTGGGAGGAAACCAGGGAACCCAGGGGAAACCCACATGAGTACAGGGAGAATGTGTAAACTCAGCACAGAAACGTTGGCTGACTTGGTAAGGACTAGAGATGTTCTTGCTGTGAGGCAACAGTGCTAACCACTGGGCCACCGTGCCACCCATCTAGGACAGTAGGAGGAGTAGAGATGGAAGGGGCGATTCTTCAAAATGAAGATGGCTGTCATATGGAACTGAGGGTATTTATAGTGGCTTAGGAACTGTCTGATTGGTGAATCATAAATTGAATAATGCGGGGCCAGCTGCAACCATAAGCATGTGATCCTCTCAAAATTAGTTTATAGATAAACTTCACTTTGTAAGGGGGATAGCTCATTTTTCTCACTGCTATGTTTTCATCTCTTATTCATGTGTCTGTGATAAAGCATTCTGTGAGTTTTGTTAATCAGTTTGTTTGATCATGGCTAAAGGAAATAAAGAACTAGGGGTAGCATGTACAATGTGTAAAGTATTGGTCAAGCACTGAGCCTTGGAGTACTCCGTATTGAACTTTTGATTCTTTTCTAATACCTTTATTGTTAAAGTATAAATTGATAACAGCAAGATAAATGCAATCCCATTATGGCCAACATACTGTAACTTTCAAGCCCAGCCAAGGGCAAATTAGGGTCTGTAGAATCAATTACTGAAGTCCAACAAAACCTATAGACAAATGCAACCATAATCGCTTGATAAGTCATTTGTAAAATTAAGGAAAAACCAAAGCAAATATTTACATACAATACCATATCATCTGCATGTCATCATGGTAAAGAGGAACTTTTATGTTTATTATAAATGGGACATTTATTAATAATAGAATTTTGTGATCATTGTGTGCAAAAATCATAACTAGAAGAGTTGTCATGTTATAAAAGAGTCGGGGCAATTCTGCTGTTACCACAATCTCACTCAAAATACAGCCGTTAAACACTAGTTACTATGCAGAACGGGGTCAATGTTCGGGGATTCATTGTATTAGTGATAAATTGTTATTATTTTTTCTCTCACAATGTCACTATTGTTCACCCACAGGCCAAACAAACACACGGGCCTTCTTGAGTCATGGTGGCTTAAACAGCATATATGAGGCCATGTATCACGGTGTGCCTGTGGTTGGTGTACCGCTGTTTGGAGATCACTATGACACCATGACAAGAGTTCAAGCTAAAGGCATGGGTATAATGCTGGAGTGGAAGAGGATGAGCGAGGAAGACCTTTACACTGCCATGGTGAATGTCATAACAGACAAAAGGTAAATTAAATTGCATTTGTAAAATGAATCCACTGTTTCCTCACACACACGCACACACACACACACACACACACACACACACACACACACACACACACACACACACACACACACACACACACACACACACACACAAAACACACAAACACACACGCTAGCTGCAGCTGCTGTAAAATGCCGGTTACAAAACACACATGCACAGAGCCGGGTTAATCTTTAATGACTGTGGAATTGGGGTTACTCGGGTTTAATTATAAACAAGACCTGTTGAAGACCCCACGAGGGTGTCAATATTTGTAGATCAATGGTGTTTTAACAAATCCATGAGAACAAAAGAGACACATTAGCTAAAAGCAGGATTTAGAGACAGAGGGCTTTTTAGTTGTATTACAGTAAGCCCAAAATGAAAGTTTTGTCATTATTTATCACTTTCATATTTTTTTCAGATGTATTGACCATTTTCTATTCCCCAACTGTAAACTATTGGTAAAGTGTTTTTAAACCCGTACAATAAGGTGACATTAGTTTCCCATCAGTATGACCGTCAATTATTAAAAGGAGTCAAATTATCTTATATATATATATATATATATATATATATATATATATATTAGGGATGTCCTGATCCCGATTGATATCGGAAATTCGTCCGATATTACAGTTTTTCTTGTTTGCTTTGACCTGGTTAAAGAAACTAAGTTCCACTTCATTTTTATTATCACTATCCCAGCAGAGCAGAAGACCGGTCTTGCAAATGTGTAAACCCTTTCTCATTGGGTTGACACATTTTCTGCACCATTTTTCAAAACAGTTAACACGGATGTCATTCAAGCAGTCCAAACTTCATTGTTTTAGTTATGGTTACCAAACTGAAACCATCCATTCCTAACCATTACAAACCACCAAGATCAGTATGAATTCACTGAAGCACCGGATTGACACTCCTTCACACAAATCTTCACTTAGCAATCAGTCTGCAAACATTAAAATGGTAGAAGGTCTGTGTTGTTCTGTGCCAGCATGGATGGAGTAGGTCAATAGTGGCTATTTCCTATACTCCCAATATATTTGACTGTATATTGGTTTACATGTGTTTTCTCTAATATTTACAATATTTTATTAGTTTTTTTCTTTTTTCTGCTTCTTTCTGCTACTTTTTTCTTTTTTAAATTTTCTTTTTCTTTTTTATTTTTTTTACGGTATTTTAGTTTTCAGCCACAGTTTGAAAAATGTCATGAATTCAATATAAGTTTGATCAAAGCATTTCTTATTCTTGATCCAATTCTTTGCAAAAAGGCCAATTTGACAGCCCAAATAGAATTCACACTGAGATCTGTATTTTGTTTTTTGTTGTCCATTGTCTAATGAATAATTGAAAGAGTTCATATACTTGTTTGCAAGTTGTGTTGTTTGAAGGTAAAACTAGCTTTTGTTGCATGTTTTTAATGTTTTGACACAGTATGTGCATTTTGCAAGCATAATGTTTCATTTTGACCATGAGTGCCGCTGTTTAGGCCTGTGTGTTAACTGTTTTGAAAATGTGGAGTTTCAGTTGACGGCTGCATCAAAGCAAACAAGAAAAACTGTAGTCCAAAAAACTATATTTTGATACTATTCTGAAGTAGTCAGAAGCTATTCTATCCAGCAGCGTCCAGAGCTAGCGTTCAAAGCCCACGTGATCACAACACTGCTTGCTAGCAAAGTCTCTGGTGTACTACGAAAGAAATCTATTGTGACGGTAGCACATGCTGATGCTAGCAACAACGGCACATCTCTAACGTTACTGGTTTATTTACTTTACGTCAAGCGACCTTTACATTGTTTTGTATAACGTTACGCTGCTAAGCAACATAAGGCACCAAATGGCGACTTAGCACACATCGTGCGAGCCTCAATTTGGTCATGGCATAACGTGGTTCATCCAGTGTGATACCTAATTCATCACCAGCGCTTCCCACATATAAGACTTTACTTCAGTGACCCGGTTCTGTGTGCTTGAGAAAAGTCTCCACCACAGACTTGCGTGCTGTGCTGCTGCATACCCACAGAGACGAGCTGGACACCTGCTCTGACTTTAGCTTTGAGTAGAGCGCGAGGACATGCAGAAAAAAAAGCCTTTTACTAAATAACTGTCTGTTAAATAAGAATAAGAAATCATGTTTGATGTATTTCAATCCAGCTACTGCAAATATATATGTTAAAGATAATATGTGCAATATATATTATTATAAAATTAATAATGTTTGGGAACATTGATACAGCCGTAATCTTCTTATGATAGAAACACAGATTAAATAGATCTGATAATGTAAATGTTTGTACGAACCATACTGCACATCTTTATTAACTTAACAATAAATTATTTCTGCTGCCCAGTGTGAAAGATATTTTTCAGCTCAACTGGATCAAAAATTAATCAAGAAGCTGTGTGAGAAATTGAAACTTTGGACACTCAACTTTTAGCAGTTGTTCAATTAACAATATTTGTTTTCTTATGTTCCTGCTGTCAGCTGTTTCTACCATTTGCTAATGGTAAAAAATAATTAACTGAAGTGACCTTTAATTAGTATATTTCACTTTAAAAATGTATTTTTGTTTATTCAATTAAGATATTTTTCAGGGTCTTAATATTTATTCTTTAATTATTTTTATATATTCTTATGTAAAAGGTTCACATTTATGCAACAAATAGTTTATAAACTGGTTGTTTTTTCTATACTTACTGTTGCTGACTTTTGTTCTCAGTTTGATCTAGCCCTTCATACATTCCACTCAACGAAATAGGTAAAAGTAAAGTATTCATGATTTGTGCTGATATCGGATTTATATCGGTATCGGATCGTACTGAAGGCTGCAATATCGATATCGTATTGGAAGTTAAAATGTTGTATCGGGACATCCCAAATTTTAATATGTATAGTTGAAGTCAGAATTATTCGCCCCCCCCCCCCCCCCCCTTACTTTTTTCCCAATTTTTGTTCAACAGGGAGATTTTTTCAGCACATTTCTTAACATAGTAGTTTTAATAACTCATTTCTAGTTGCTGATTAATTTTATCTTTGCCATGATGACAGTAAATAATATTTTTCAATATACTTCTACAGCTTAAAGTGACATTTAAAGGCTTAACTAGGTTAGTTAGGTTAACTAGGCAGGTTAGGGTGATTAGGCAAGTTATCCAATCCGATGGTTTGTTCTGTAGACTATTGAAAAAAAATTGCCTAAAGGGGGTAATAATTTTGACCTTAAAATGGTTTATAAATTGAAAACTGCTTTTATTGTAGCCAAAACAAATAAGACATATGTGCATACTGTGAAAAATGGGGCGAGGCAGTGGCGCAGTAGGTAGTGCTGTCGCCTCACAGCAAGAAGGTCGCTGGGTCGCTGGTTCAAACCTCGGCTCAGTTGGCGTTTCTGTGTGGAGTTTGCATGTTCTCCCTGCCTCCGGGTGCTCCGGTTTCCCCCACAGTCCAAAGACATGCGGTACAGGTGAATTGGGTAGGCTAAATTGTCCGTAGTGTGTGTGTGAATGTGTGTGTGGATATTTCCCAGAGATGGGTTGCGGCTGGAAGGGCTTCCGCTGCGTAAAAACTTGCTGGATAAGTTGGCGGTTCGTTCCGTTGTGGCGACGCCAGATTAATAAAGGGACTAAGCCGACAAGAAAATGAATGAATGAATGAATAAATGAATGAATGAATGACTGTGAAAAATTTCCTCAGTGATGGGTTCACAAAATTTCCTCAGTGATGGGTTGCAGCTGGCAGGGCATCCGCTGCGTAAAAACATATGCTGGATAAGTTGGCGCTTCATTTCGATGTGGCGACCCCAGATTAATAAAAGGGACTAAGCTGAAAAGAAAATGAATGAATAAATGAATAAATACTGTTAAAATGTTCTTGCTCTGTTAAACATCATTGGGGAAATATTTTTAAAAGAAAAAAAAAAATCAAATGGGGCGCTAATAATTCTAACTTCAACTATGTGTATATATACAGTGCTCAGCATAATTGGGTACACCCCATTATGAAAATGAATATTTGTATTAATTTTTCAGTGAATATAGGCAATGTATTTTTGTGCATTTAAACAAAACTGATTTATTAAACAGATATATTTATTAAAATTATATTTTAGTCACTAAACATATTTAGAAATTAAAAGAAAATACAATTAAATTTAAGCAAAACAAATTCTGTACAATTCTGTCAAAAAAATCTCAACAATTTTTAAAAAATATTTTGCTCCTTTTGATTTTTTCCTCTTTTTTAAATTTGTGTTTCATATTTTTCTAGAACACATACATTTGCTTGTACTAGTTTTTGGACCATTATCGTAAATTATTGTGTTAGATAAGCTCCAGATTTGGCTTTAGTACTGACTAATCTAATGTATATACAAGAAAAGATAGGGGAGTGTAAGGGGTGTACTTATATACAGTATGCTTATATATACAGTATGCTTATATAAATAGACAAGAATTTTGGTATATAAACTGCTGTTACACTAAATAACATAAATACAGTTAATCATAAAACTGTATTACACTTTCATTGTTTAGATGCTTGAAAACCAATTTTGTATTGTACCATAAGAAAACAGGTGTTTAGAATAAAAGACTATCATACACTGCCACCTTGTGGCAATTTTTCAAGATCAACATCAAGATGATGCATTTGTGCTGCCTACAACATTCTGAAAACCAACCTCTCCATCTCTTTGTTTTAAGGTATCGTGAGCGAGCACAGTTGCTGTCTCAGATTCATAAAGATCAGCCTGGTCATCCAGTAAGTCGGGCGGTTTACTGGATTAGCTACATTCTCCGCCACCGTGGCGCAGAACACCTCCGCTCTGCAGTCTACGAGATCCCTACCTACCAGTACTTCTTATTGGATGTCGCCATGGTGATAGGAGTGTGCCTGCTTCTTACTGGCTATTGCCTATACCGAATAGTCAAGTTCATCCAATTTCGACTGGGGCGTGGTTCTTCTCCAGGGGAGAAGGTGAATGGACACTGTCATAATGGAATTCCTAATGGCAAGCACAAAAGAAATGGCCACGTTAAAAGTATGGAAAAGAAACTAAAGTAGAGCACATTTACGCTTCACTAAAGAGAGGAATTAACTACTCTTCACCCAGTGCAGGGCCTATACAGGAAATAAATATATGGGTCAATAACGAAACAAACCAACCATTATAAAAACAAACTGTAAGTGGCAAGCCAAAGTATGGACGAATGGAAGAAAGGCAGAAAACAAAAAAGGGAAACTCCTGAGGAAGTTTTTTTTTCCCTGTTGAACGGAGCTAATGTTCAGTTGTGGTCCTGAAGTTTATCCTTGTGGAAAAAGCAACAGATTTGAAGTTTAGCAATTAGTGTTTTAACAAAAAGCTGTAATGCTAAGGGGCATCAGGTTTCACGGCATCCGAATACAACAAAGATCTATTTATATCAAATTAATACTTTTTTTTTTGCACACAGCACTGTTGAGTGTTGTGCACTGAATATCATTTATGCTCTGTATTTATATCTCACGCACTCCGTCCCAACTTTGTTTTCATAACTTTAGCAATAATAATAATTGGACAAGCAATCAAATTTGCTAGTGTTTATATTGTCAGCCTTACTTTAATATTTCACTGCATCTAACATGTTTTGATGTTAATTTATAGCCTCATTTCTTATAGACAAAAATCTGCACTACCTAATACTGCTAGTTCTGCTAGCTATGCTAGAACCTTTGATGGGGATATCTTGAAATCTTGCTTACATTTACAACACCTTTGGGATGCTAGAAATCATTATACTGAAATGCTTACATTCTTACAGCATCTTTGCCTCTTTTCCCTGTTTGTTTTGTTGTTCTCAGCTTGTATCGTTCAATGAACAACGCAGCAGTTTCCCTATAGAAATGTGCAGGTCAGGTGGAACATCCCTCACACAGTCCTTCTGTTGGCAGATATGGGTTAAAATGAGTAAAATTATACATTTTATATGAATAATTAAGACATTTTACTCATATATTTTTGTTGCTTCATGGCTGTTTAGATTTTGAAATTTGATTTCTTCCTCAGTGCAGTCGTCAGTTCTTCTTTACTAGATAGTTTCTTTCATTTACCAAATCAGAAGGAACTTAGGAGGAACTTTTTTAACGAGGGTATACAGTAGTTTTTATGTGTGAGTGCCTGTGTCTCCCAAACAAGCTACTTTTTTATTGGAATGTTTCAGATGAGTGTTGTTATCAAAGCAAAACACTGTTTTCTGACATGTTCCCACAAATCAATAGGCCTAGAATGACCTAAAGGATTTTGGTAGTCTACTTTTAATCTTCAGAAATTTTGACCACAGGAAATTGCCTGTAAGGCAATATTTTGGTAACATTTCAATCCAACATTTAGTTGTTTAATTTTTCACCAGATGGTTTAAAATGTCCAAATAAAAATTGCCAGTAAACCATACTGCAGTTCACATGCTGGTTTTACAACTAAGTGTCAGACTGAACTGTTTCCAGTAATGGTCTCAGACTGAAAATAATTATTTTTAAATGCATCACAAAAATCTGAAATACACTTGACTCATCCAAATACAAAGTGGTATGACATGGAGATGTTTATTGAATGACAGCATGTTTCGTTAGGGCTTATTTTATTTAAACAATTTGAAACTGTGTACATATTTAGGCCAGTTGGCATAATTATTTGCATTATGTAGAGATTAAAGGCTTTAAATCTGTTTTTGAAAGTTTATAACAGAGTGGTGCAAGCATAATCCAGAAGAAAAATAGCTTTTAGTACCTTTGAGATTTTCCTGAAGGGTTTATAAGGCAATTTTCTATTTATGAATTTAATAAAGTCTATGGTCAACATTACTTAACAATATTTGAACACTTTGTTCCATTAAAGAAACACTTACTAGCAAAAATATGTTTTATAAAATACACATAAAAGCTTTCAAATTTAATTCATGTTTATTTCTATAGCGTTTTTACAATGTAGATTGTGTCTACAATGCAGCAGCTTAACATAGAAGTTCTAGTAAATTAAAAACAGCTTTCAGAGTTGAAGTACAGCTTAGTTCAGTTCAGTGTGGTTTAATTTTCACTGCTGAAAGTCTAAACACTGAAGAGCAAATCCATCAATGCGCAGCTTCACAAGTACCAAACCAAGCAAGCAAGTGGCAACAGCCACGAGGAACAAAACTTTAAGTGACGAAAAAGTGAAGGAAAATACCTTGAGAGTAGAGTTGTGCACAATTTGAATTCACAATTTGAAACGTGATTAGTAAACCGCATGAGGCTTTTATATGAAATATGCTGTATATGTATTATTTAATTTTCCCCGCCCAGAGTAAATGTGTGACTGCTGTCTGTTTGTGACAGACGTATTAGCCAATTGAGTGAGCACACAATCAGAATTGTGCGACCGAACTACGTGGAACACCCACAATAAAAAAGAAGACAGTATAATATGGTAATATGGGAATATTTTGGTTTCAAAGTCATAGACAGCGAACTAAAACAGGTTTAAAAAAAAAAATATATATATATATATATATATATATATATATATTTAAGAGCTGTCACAGAATTGATGCCATGGGTCACAGATTATTGAGTTGAAGCTTGACTACAAAATTTAGTCGCAAGTCAAATCGCAATCGCAATATCTGTCAAAAAAAACCCACTATTAGATATTTTCCCCAAATCGCACAGCCCTACTCGATGAAACCAGTCTCAGCTGCATCATAAATCATCATAAGTCATGTTTTTGATGTCAGACATTGTTTTACTCATAAATTAAAACAAAATATGGGAATACCCAATAGGAAAACCTCAAAATAACAATGGCAAATAATTATTTCGGGTTTTAACTGCAGCACTCTGTACATCATGAAGAGCTACATCATGGCTTTTTCAAAACCACCCTGAGAAGACTAATAATCAAACTCAAAACAAAATGAAAATTCTCATTAAAACGAATCAGATAATTCAAAAAAGAAAACAAACAGCTGTTTTTACCATGAGCTTTCAGCATTTCTTCAGCCAAGCACTATTTTAGACTGTCCATACTTGAAAATAAACTGGATGCAATATGGCTGCAGATGCATCAGAGCTATGACTGGTGAGACAGTGACACACACACACACACTTTGAACATTATTGTTGTTTTCTAGTAGTTGTTTTTTTCTGTATGATTTTCAGTATTAATAATATTAGATGGTTAACAACAGAGGAAAAAGCTGCAGATGGGCTCCAACCCTAATGGCTGTGACTGTTTGTGTGAGTAGTAAATGACTGTAATTTCTGTATGCGTGTACATTTGAATGAGTTTGCTTGAGCCTTCTTGTGTCCAGCTTTCAATTTATATACTGATCATTTAAAACCATTGCTCCAGTTCACTTACAGTACATCAGTAAGTTTCTTTGTAACTCATAGATTCCCGTTTCCCGATCAGTCCTTCTTAGAAGTAGTTGTTAAAAGCTGCTTGCAGAAGTTGTCTTTTTTTTTAGTTTTTTTTTTCAAAATTTCATGTGTGTCTGTGTTTTCATGTACATAAAAAGACAAACAAAACAACTAATGCTGAATAAACATTAAACATTTTGTTTGCTTACTTGTGTTGTCTGATGATTCCCTCTTGTTTTTTTTTTTTTTTTTTTTTTTTTTGATGAAAAAGATGTTCCTAACACAAAGGAAAAAGGAAATGCAGAGCTGGTCTGAAAGTCACAAAGGCACATGAGTAGCGTCTCACTTTTGTTCTCAAGTTACACTGTCCCGAAGTGGTTTGTCTCGGATTTTCCCATGACCTCATTGATAGTTGTTTTGTAAAGATAACCCTTATTCTACAAAACCATTATTGATTCATCTGCGTTTGGTCCATTTTAAGTTCATACATTTGGCAAAATCACCTGTTAAAATGATTGAAGGAATAGTTCACCAAAAATAATGACATTTTAAAGAGTTTTTTTTTTTTTAATGCTGATCACAAAAGAAGATATTCTGAAGAATGTTGAAAGAAATGTGCTATCCATATTTTTAAAAAATTATATTTTCCACATCATTTTCATATGACCAAAAAGACAATTCTACTGCCTTGGAACTGGGTTTTACAGTAATTTAATTATTTATTTTTTGGTGAACTTGAAGTGCTTGTATACACGGTTTAGAAGAGAATAGTTGCATGCAGGGGGGATGTGAGGCAGTGTAAAACTACACGTCAGTTGGTCGGCAGGTATCAGGTGTTGTCTTTATGCTTTCAGCACTGTGTCATGCTAGAGGGGTGTGTATCCCGAAGATACTTGTGTGTGTGTTGATTAAGAGATAAACTGACACTTTATCTCATCTTTCTCTTAATTATTCACTGACGGTTTAGGATGTGATGTGCAAGTCTCGCAGGGTTATGTATGAAGACTGATAATGAGACTTTTCTGGTTTGAAGGATTGAAAAAGACATTTCTGCAAAACAATGTTACAGACCAATCACAAATGCCCCCCAACCCCCCATTGCATTCCTCTTTCTGTG
The DNA here is from genome assembly GCF_049306965.1 of Danio rerio. NCBI lineage: Eukaryota > Metazoa > Chordata > Actinopteri > Cypriniformes > Danionidae > Danio > Danio rerio. Next base: position 22,067,513 of record NC_133176.1, on the reverse strand, counting down.
TGTTTTATGTAATATTTATGTAATATGATTATTTTCTGCCCTATTATGATCAGCTATTTTTGTTCAAAATTTTGATAGGGTTCGGTACGGTGGCTCAGTGGTTAGAACTGTTGCCTCACAGCAGGTATGCTGCTGCTTCGAGTCTTGGCTGGGCCAGTTGGCATTTCTGTGTGGAGTTTGCATGTTCTTCCCAGCTCGGGTATCGCTTTTTCTCTGGGTGCTCTGGTTTCCCCCGCAGTCCAAAGACATGCGGTATATGTGAATTGAGCAAAAAAAAAAAACTAAATAGCCATAGAGTGCATGTGTGAATGCAAGATTGGGTGTTTCCCCTTACGCAGTACTGGGTTGTGGCTGGAAGGGAGTTCGCTGTGTAAAACATATGTTGGAAGAGTTGATGGTTCATTCTACTGTGGCGAATCTTGATAAATAAGGGACTAAAAGCTGTGGGGTGATTGCTGTTACCCATGGTGCCTGCCTTGGTGCGTAGTCGTGGATTTACTGTATACTTCTGTGTGCTGTTTGTGTTTCTTTGCAAGAACATTTCCAAAGCAGGATTTATTGTTTCTCTATGTCAAGTTTTTTCCCGGGTGTTTTGCTTTTTCTGAATGCAACCTTAATGTACTGTACAAGTAGCTAGAACTGGCTCATTCAGAGGCTGGAACCGGCAGACGTGCAACAACTTTAACCATAAGGTAAACACAAAACAAAATGCTTCAATTTTTCATTCAAGCAGCTACACTGCTTCACTTTCTTTCACTTTCACACTTGTACTTAGAAATTTTAGTGAAAACCTCAGATACTGTTGGTTGTGCACTTTTTTTACTGACCAACCTCCCGCGGAAAAAGTGTTTGACACTGGTGGTAATTTGTGTGCAACTTATCTTTATTTATTTATAAATTGCTTATGAGTAAAACAAAGACCATGCGGGTCAGATAGTTGAAACGGTAGGCTACAAATAATTAATTCATTACAAATTAAATTATTATTCATAAATAATTAATTCACCTCCGCCTATGACGACGATGCCATCGTCCATTGCGATGTTTCACATTAGACATCGTATGATGCCAAATTAGTCGACATCGCCCAACCCTAGTTGGAAAGTTCAAGCTTGGTGAACTCTTACCTGCGAAATCACATCACCTGACTGCGTGAGACCAATCGAAGGTCAAAATATGACCTCTCTGGACAGGAATTTAAAACATGGACCAATCGTTCGTTTTTTAAATGTCTAATCATCTTGTTTATTCCCACCCCTTTTCGCAGCACCGTACAACTGAATTTTGCACACACAAACTCTTGTGTTAACGCAGCATAAATTAGCATTAAGCTGAATGAATGAATGAATGAATGAATGAATTACTTTTTGAAATGTTTAATGTGTCCTTGGTTAACAAATCTGAAAGAAAAATACCTTCAGTATGTTAGTACCTTTAAAAAGTATAAGATGATTTAATATTTACTGTTTTTAACATTGATTATAATAAATGTTTCTTAATCATCCAATCATGTCTGTATGACAATATAACAAATGACAAATCTGCCAAGTTAAGTCACACCACATGACAAATAAATAATAAAATTATATATTATAAAAATTATTATACAATTAACACAGTTGTGCTGAGAGTAACTCAGACCAACAATAAAATAATGTTTCATTTAATGTTAATTGTAAAATTTGTCACATTATTACAGCAGATTAGGACACGTGAAACAAAAAAAATCCCCTCTTAGATTCAAACAATATACAAAACAGTATATTACATGAGTGGTACCACTCATGCTAAACAGAAAGCAATTGGGTTTATTGAAAAAAAAAAATGCAGTTTTGTATATGCAGTTGTGAGATTGTTTATGTGCAAATGCGTATGGTCATGTTTTCCTTTTTTAGTGTTCTTCTATTTGCATGTTGTTGTTTTTTACTTGCAAGACGCTTGAGCTCTCTCGGCCACCGTATCGTGTTCAACCCAAAGACAATATAATATAAATTTATCTATTATGACGTCTATGCCTATTTTATTTATTGGAGTCCCAGACTTAAATAGCCTTCGAACGTTCGTTTTAATAAATTATTGGAATTATGGTGACGTCGGTACCACCACTAACGTTATTCAGAAAGTTTGTGGCTGTCAACGCCAAAACAAACAGTTTTGTGTATACTATAATTTTGAGTGCTAGCTGTCTGTTCTGCGTGTTTTGTTTGTGAAATGGAGAAATGTGCTGGAAAAAAACAATCGATTTTAGACGATTAGACCAGCAGCAACGCTAGTCAGTCTGCAGGGGGAGCTGAAGGGATGTTTAAAATTAAAAGCAGGCCTCTGAACTGAACTGAAGACAGACAAAACTGAAGAAATTTACTTCCCGAGATCATCTTTAATGAACAAACACAAAACTTGTCCATGCATCAACTTTTTTATTACTTGTGGAGGAGGACTGGACATGTTGACTGGATTGATTCAGTGGAGGATGAAGGCCTCTGACGAGTAAGTTTTTTTTTTAAATATTATGCAAGCAGTGGAAATCATTATCACATTTGCAGTTTAAAAAATTGTTGGAGGTTTTGCAGAGGTAACTTACGATAAATTATTCACTAAAGGTACTTTCAAAAACTTTAAATCTAGTGTATGCTTGCATTTGTGTGTTCTTGCTAAATGAATATGTGGGGAAGATAAAACCTGGAAATTTTAAATATGTTGGTAAATGTACTAATCATTTTTATATATGAGGAGAATGTAAAAACTGGATAAATGTATTGTTTGGTTGGTATAAAAACTACAGTTTATGGCATGCCCCTGCAGCCCACAGGCGTTTGTACTGCTAAAATGGATTAAGCTCAATACGCTACTTGTTGTTTGTTAAGTAAGTTATAGTGTATACAATTGAATAGTAATTTCAGAGTATTCTTCATTTGACTCATAAGATTACACTGGCGTTGAATGCACGTTTAACTATAAGTGTACCAAAGTTTTGTATAATGAACATTTATTTTACCTAATTCTACAGTATGCGAATTTTGGACTAGCAAAAGCCAGGTTTCTTTTAAAGAAGAACTCCGATTACTGTTGATGTTGGCATTTTGGTCTCCCGCACAAAAGTGTGTGCTGAAATGTTATTTTTGTGTTACCAGATCAGTTGTCAAGTTAATTGGAAAATATGTAGGCTAAATAACACATTTTATTTAGCAGTAAGCTAATAGTAATAGCCTAGGGAACAAAGTAAACCTTCCTCAGCACACACATATGAATGGTGCCTTTAATTTTAATTACATTTTTTTTTTACCTGTGTGAATATATCCTCCATGTGGCATTACTACTGAATCAGTCTCAGAAAAAAACAGTTATGTACAGATATTAGTTATGATACATAAGTTAGAAGTTATATAAAACACATAAGTTATGTGAATTTAGTTTGATGAATTGGGTACAGTTGACACACGGTCCTCACACAGGCATGGAGGGCGCCTCTCTCTGCTCACGTTAAATTGCAGAGGCATCAAACTCACTTCCTGGAGGGCTGCAGCCCTGCAGAGTTTACTTCCAACCCTGCTTCAACACACTTACCTGTAGACAGCAAAATCATAAGTAGGCCTGTCACAATAATCAATATATTGACTTATCGCACTACACATGGACATGACCTCAATCATTTTTGGTAATGCATACAAAAACAAAAAATAAAAAATGTAAACATTTTTGACGATGTGTCAGTATTGTTGAAAAAAACACTATAGTATTTACAATAAATTGTTTTAGTATGTTTTCATGTGGGTGTCTGACAACTGAAAATAGATCTGGTACCTGATATCGCTGCCTCTGCTACTTTTTACCTTGCACTTTTTTGTTAAAATGTATTATTATTTATTTAGGATATGTGTTATCACATTCTCATTCCAATGCCTAATCGTTAAATGGTTAAAATGACTATAATTAAATGAAATACTCCTCCTAAGTATAAAATATTATTTGTTCTCTGGAAAAGTGAACTTGCATTGGATGATTTTATATGGTCATTCTGGTATTTATAATGAGTGGTATAAAATTGTCTTAAAATGACAATAATATTATTTATTGCGATATATTTTGGTGCAATATATTGTACAACAAAAAATAGATATTGTGACTGGCCTATTCATAAATCCAAGCCTCTCGAAAAGTAAGTACAAATTTAAAAAGGCTTTATTAGCATGGCTATTCCATAAAACTGCACTATGGTGAATGCCTTTTGCCTATGATTTCGTTGTTTATCCCTTACTCAAAGAGCACTGACACATTACTTACCCCTGAAGCACTCCTTTATAAACTGTCCGACGTGCACTGCTCTGTCTCTGGAGCTCAGAGGAGCGCATGACTGTGATTGGCTGTGTGTGTGTGGCTCTGCAGTGAGCACCACTTGTGTCTGTGTGTGTGTGCGTGTGGTCACATGATGTGCGTTTTCAGCGAACGGAGGGCTGTTCAGAAATGCGCGGTAAAACACGGTGTGGATGTGGATCATTTTCATTTAAAAATGCAATTTTAGCACTGAGACGTATGGCATCGTCTATCGGGCCAACCCTGCCGGACGCTGGTTATCAATGGAGCTGGGTGTTAAGATGATGCAGGGTTTGTGGCGGACAAAAGCGAGAACCGGGGGGTGCTGAGATGATGCAGGACTTGTTTCTTGTCCAGGGAGGCTCAGAATGGGGGTTTTGTCTCGTAAGTGCGAATGGAATTGTTAGAAGACCCCAAGCACTGAGAGAGCTAATGCGGGTTTGAGCTTGACAAAGGCCATTGAGGTTGCTTAAAATATATAGTCGGTATGGTTTGTATGACCAGCAGCCCAGGGCTCTTATAGTTTTGACTGAAACACCTGAGCTAGTCACTGTTGTGACTGCTCCAATTCGAAAGCAGTGTATAGAGTATGGGGAGTGTATAGAGTATGAGTATGTTTTGGAGATATGCCGAATGCATCTTGCAAGCGGTTGTTGAACCAGGTTCTGGTGGCCATTTTCGATTTTTCTCTAGGAAAAATAGGATCTTTGTGAGATGTGTGTCGAAAGTAGATGTAATTTTAAAGTGGTTCATAAGGGCTGAGAAATTAGTAAAAGATGCAGTAGGTGATTGTCTTCAAAAACATTTTTAGTTGTGCTAATGGAAGGTCTCTTCACAGTCCAATAGTAATGAATACAGTAAATGATCTAAATGTGTTTTTAAGTCATGGGTAAGGCATAAAACTAAAAAATGTTCATCCAATTAAATTATGTCGGGCCGACATCTCCCATAATTTGGATAAGTAGCTCAAACTGTCTGTCAACAAATGCCAATTTGGGCTTTTGCGCATCTGTGTTCATGCAGATCTGCCATTAGTGTGTGCACGCCTGCATGAGTGCCGCGTGCATGCCTAGATAAAAGCCACGTGTTCACGACACTTTTTAAAAAAAATGTAAAATCCTGAATCAATATTGGAGTTACTTTTGCACACTTGAGGAAGGATGACACAACACCATGGCTGAAATATTTCTGTTAGAGAAGTAATGTTCTGTTTTAAAACTATTTTATTCATTCACGTAGAGCTGATGCAGATGCTGTTGTTACAAATAGGTTAACTTTATATGCACAGACGTATTGTTCAGCCACTGAAATGTTTTCAGTTTCATAAGCTCCTTTTACAGCATCGATAACGTAGATTTATATTTAGTTTAACAACAAAACATCAGTGAATTCGCTATTCTGCTTTTATATTCACATTGGGTCATTTCTGAACAATGACAGCCTGTGATGCGCTTCCGATATTGTTTACCATGCTACTCTGACTTTTCGCTCTGAAATAGCCTGTAAGTGTGGTTTATTAATAAGTGATATTCCTGCATGCCGTCGGGCCAACCACTTCATACACTTCTATCTGGTGAATGACATGAACTAGTGGCTTGTCTGCTGTTGTGTCGTGGTGGGCGCGTGGAAGGGGTGAATTTCAATCACCTCAGGAGACCAAAGATTGTGAGGAACATGCATTCTAGGGTTTGGTCAATAGGAGAACTAAAAAAAAAAAAAAAGTGTATGTATAGCATGTATTCATAGGCTCAGAAAGTCGAAAGGTAGAGGTAAACGTTTAGCTACAGTGGAAGGTTCTTGTTTTTGCAGGCCTTTAATTAGCATAATCACATTAGAATAAGAGGTGGAATGGCATGGCTGACCTGTTGCTAGTTTGTAGATTAGGTTATTTCTTAATGGGTATGTCCGAGTGGTGGTGACTCGGATGTAATGAAGTTGCAGATGGACCAAACTTCTGATAGAGGAAACAGGAGTTAGTAGTACTAGTGGAAAGCCTTAAAGCTGTTGATGATGCCTTCTTATGAAGCTTTGGAGATAACTTCCAGACAAGGAATTAATTGAAAATCATTACTGAAAATTGTGCCTATGTTCTGAACTTCTGGAAAGAAAGTAGAGGCAAATAATCATCTATGCTATTATGGTCGTCTGGGATTTAGGTGGCTTTAATTAGAAATTGGTTTTGAGTGGAAATTAGAGTTAGTCTACGAACAAATTGCATGATGAACAGGGAACAAGATCTGTCTTAGTTTAAAATATCAACCACTGTCAAATTGTAAGAGTGGATGAGCTTTGTATGTTTGGACCATTCATGCCCCCAAAGAATTGCTGCTATGATTGCTGGGTACATTTCATAAAAAACAGATGGAGGTGAATTTTTTAACTTTACATGGTGGTTAAATTCGGGTGGCTTTTTGGAAGCGAACCATTGCGCGTTGCAGAATTTGTCGAAGGTGTTGGAAGGTGCTGCATCTGTGTACAGTTGAATGTCTTCTTGCTGTGTAAGATATTCATGGTAAAAGAAGGACATGGATTTCCATGATGACAAGAATTGCTGCCATAGATGCATATGTACCTTAAGCTGAATTTACAATACAATGGACGTACAGCGGCAATCAACAAGCAACTAGTGATGAGAAGTTCGGTTCATTTTACTGACTCGAATCTTTGAATCTCGTTCATCGAGATGAACGAATCTTTTTTCGAGTCATTTAGTTCATCTGGTTCAATTTGCCAAATTATTATTAAATTTTATGGATTGATTCCAAACACGTCTACAACTTGCCCAAAAGGTTGATCACACAACAAATAAGTCATAAATAGAATACTTTAAGAAGAAGAAAAAAATAATTCAATGTTTACCTGCTCTTTTGTCTATGAAGGTATTGTTGTCTCTTTGCTCAGCTCACCTCTTCATGTCTTTAAAAGTCAGTGGTTCGTTCACGTTACACTGACAGTCATCACATTGACTCAAACCCGATAGGAGTTGAGAGATGAACGGATCAATTCTTTTTTCAGCTCTAAATGCATATGATTGGCTAGGCTTTAGTCTTTTTTGTGGACGAACGACTCAGACCCGATAGACAACTAGAAAAATGAACTGATCTTCTCCCACACTACACAACGTGCGCATGAGCGAATGAATGAATCACTTAGTTGACTCAAGTCATTCATTCTTTTGTCACATAATGTGAAAGAAAGCACCAGAAATTACTTATTTAAAGAATCAAATAGTCTTTGTGAACCGTTTTGTGACATATGATGCTGCAGACATTAGAAACTTAAACACTGTTTAATTGTTGTTTATTGTTTTATTATTATTATTATTTTTTACCAGAAAAGATTTTATAACAATTCAGATTACTTTAAAATAACATCAATAAGAAAAACAAAATAGTGCACATCAAGATAGGCTTTTTAATAAATAAATATAAGTAAGCTTTAAATTAAATAACACGTTTGTGCCATGAAAGCTTTATATCAAATAGGGCAACTTTTTCCAATAGATGTTTTTATGAAACAGCAATTTAAGCGAAAGATAATAGAGCCTAATGAGCTTAAAAAATTGACATTAGAATTGAACAGTGCACCACAAGCTTTGCTTTTTTTAATAATTAGAATTAAATAAGCTTTAAAACAACACTGTGTGGCTTTTCTTGTTGGACTTGGCTTAAGGTTTGTTAGCATTCAAAAATACAAGCTCTGAACCTTTGATAGATGAGTCTGTTTCTTCTTTCTGATAATTTGGGCGTTATAGAGAACGACATATATATTATAGAGAATATCTGTAGAGAACGAAAACAATTGCGCGCCATGCTCTCTAACCTGGAGATATGCACTTATTCTGATCTGTTCCCCTTCTGACGAACCCTAGAGAGTTCCTCCGAGGCCTTCAGCACCCACCTCAGTGAAGGACCCGGGTGCCTGGCCCATGTATGGTACGATGCCTGGTATGCCCGCTTGGTCTACCGGGCCTACTTGGTCTGCTAGGAATTGGTGCCAGCTATGCAGTATGGTGTCATTCAGTTCTGAGAGTTGGGAATCTTGGAAGGTTGCATACTTGGTGATGCTTGTGCGCTCACACTATGCTTAGCAAACTCTACATCAGGGGTCTGACGGGCTCAGCTGCTGTGGCACTTTCTATACACTGACCCACAGTGTCATGAAACACATGTTGAAGTTCCCACTAAGTTCCCAGGGGAATGTCCAGGTTATGAACGTTGGGTCTCCAGCTGATAGCTAAGTGAACAGCTCTTTGGTGGCTTAAATATGGTTGTATACTCTAGTAATGATTAATCACCAGCACCTGCAGAGCTGAGCTTTTCCAACACAGCCCGTTTTCTTACTCTTCAGAGTGAAAGGCCGTCTAGCAATCTCCCACAGTGTCATGAGACGCATGTCTTTGGGGAACATGGGTTACGTTGCCTCACTTTCTCAGTATGTTTAGAGAATTGATGTGTCTTTCATGATGGCAAACTTCAATCAATTTCCAGGTCAAAGGATGATTTACAGGAACAAGGAAACAAGCATCAGTTACAGTTCTGAGAAGCAGCTTTCTTTTTCATTGCAAAAAGCTGCCCTGTTTTGAACCTGAAAAGTTAACGAGAATTATCTAAGGGTCAAACCGAACCTGACTCACTCAGCCAGAAAGCAGAGCACCTTGCTTGCTTTTAAGCCAGTTATGCGAGATGTAAATGTCACTAGATTAACCACTTTAGCAAATGTAATATAATTTAATGTAAATGTCAGGAGCCATGAGGAGAAATGACATCCTGACATGCCTGTCTGGCAGTTGGTGACACATCACAACTGACTAACAAATAGAGTTTTTGTCATGTATTTGATTTGTGTTTTGAGTAAATGTGTATTTCATGTAGATTTCATAATTATTTCCTCTTCAATATACCCCTCTGAAATATTATAATTTAGAGCAGACCTGGGCATTTTACGGTCCGCAGGCCACATGCAGTTCTTTGGTTGACTCTGAATGGCCCGCATAAGGTTTGTAAGCAATTACAATTTTAAAAAAAAGTTTTACTTCATGTATGGTTTGAATGTGCATTACTTTTATTTTAAAGTTGTGTTTTTTTACATCATGCATAAGGTATGTAGGGTAATTGCAAATTGCATATAATTGCAAAAACCTGAATGTTTTATATAGGTTTATTGTCATTTTCTGCAAATAAAGGATCTACATGATAGTATTCTTAAATTAAATATGTTGAGCTGTACATGCTGTTTGTGAAAAATTACTTTTCTACCCACTAGAGGGAGCAGTTCATTTCACTAATGTTTGTGTTTTAAGATAAATTAAGCAACTCTTTTCAGCTCTAAATGTTATGTACAGTCAGGGATGGGCAAATACATTGAAATGTATTTTAAAATAAAATACCAAGTGCATAAATTTTACATGTATCAAAATAAAGTACAAAATGCAGCAGCTAAAACAATTATCAAAATAAAATACTGTATTTTGAAGATACTACAAAATAATTTTACAAGGGAGCATGACATGACAACTCATTTACCACTACTCCTGTACATGAGGAGGTATTCATAAACCAAATAAACCATAAAACAATTTGTTTATTTTTTATTTTAGTATAAATTTTGTACAAGAAAGTCCTGTCTTGAAGATGATCTCTGTAAATGCAGATAAAACCCTGTAATGCAGATACTGAGTTGGAATATAATACTATATCTCTTCATTGTGTTTCCATCCATTTGGTGGCCAATAATACTATCTTGTAACAGTCTTCTATTCTAAAATGGTGATCTATGAATATGTTATTTATTTTAATAATTAAACAGGTTATTTAATTTAAAAGGTTAATTTTTGTTCACATATTTTTTAAGTAAATGTATTGTTTTTTGCAACTGAAATGTAAAAACATGATATTTTAGTACTGTATACTGTATTTACTACTGATGTTTCCATCGTATTTTTGCAAGTGTTCTTTGCACAACATTAAACATGAAATGAAGAGTCTGGAGTTTTTGACCAGTCTGTATAGACTGGAGTATTATTAAATACTTGTGTCTAATACACTGGATTGTGCCACTGACATCTGTAGACGAGTATCTTTCTGCAGATCAACTACTGGCATCTGAAACAGTCTATGAAGTATAGATATCGCTACTTACTTAATTTTATGTTGTTTGTCTTATTTTCTTGGCATCTATATCAGCTATAAAGTTTCCACATCCTGTTCTGAAGGACTGACTAAGCAAAGATGCTGATGCCGAACTGTACACTGTACTGCGATCATATATTACTGGTCTTAGCATTGTGCAGTATACTATTTTCAACGATTGTTGACCTGTTCTCAAATATACTCCTCCTATGTGTCTGTTATTTTCTTTATGCGTGTTGCATAATTTCCATCCATACTCCAAGCATTAACGACCTTCTTAAGGAATTTTCTGTTTTGATCTCAAGCAATAACTGAAAAAGCACCAATCTGAGGCTGCATTTTTATGATGTCATCTTGTAGACTTCTTACAATTTTTTTTTACAGTATTTTAAAAGTACAAGACAGTAAAGCAATTTGATACAAAATATTAACCCATTTTCATAAACCCCATGAAATACAAATGACAAAATACTATTTTATATTTGAAATAGATGTACAGTATAATAAACACTGGCCATCCCTGTGCACAGTTGTTATTATTAACTAAAAAAAGATAATGCATATTTATAAACCATTTTATTGTATGTTGGTGTGTATTTTACATTATATTTAAATACAGTATATATAAAATAGAAATATGGATGACTTAAAATAAAAATAAACATTATAAAAGAGGCTTTAAATAATTTTATAATGTAACAATTTTATAATATCAGCGATGTTTAAAGTAATATTTGGTTAAAAGTACTAAAATGAATTTTTATCTCCTGTCTCTTTTCGAAAAGGTACATGTAGCCTACATTGTTTGTCCAATATTCCCATCCCAGAGACAGATTTCACATCAATTGTTTGAATGCTACACATAAAATATCCCTACAGTTGGTATGCTCTGTAAAGCAAAGAGGTCGACGAAGAGAAACACTATTCATTAGCATTCCCATTCATCTTGATTACAGTTGCTTGGCTGGCAGGACCTCACTGAGTCATGTGATTAACCACATTGAAGGAAAATGATGCCGTGAGGACACTGACTGGCTGATGGCATCAAATATAAATCACATTTAGTGAGATATTTGCTGTTTTTATGTTGCTTGCAGAAACAAACAAACAAACAAACAAAAAATACTTACATTTGAATGGAAATGTTTAATGATGCTTTTAACAGCCAGATGTTACAATTACATTTATTAGCAGGGCTTAATGGTGCTATTCTAACCAGCAAAACTTTGACTCTTTTCTGTAAATAACAAAAACAAGTGTTTAAACCAGCCAGAAAATCTAAAAAGAGATGGACACCCTAGAACTCCCTTATCCCCACACCCTCCAACGTGACAACGCCTGCTAACGTTTATTTCTTTGACAAACAGCAGATGGCACTGTTGATTTATAAAAGTAGACCACCAGGATTAGATGTTGCCTTAAAAATAAAAGGGGTAATTCACTCAAAACACATTTACTCACCCTTCACTTTTTCAAAACCTGTTTGAAATTCTTTCTTCTGTTGAACATAAAATATATTTTGAAGAAAGATTGAAACCTGTAACCGTTGACTTACATAGTATATATGTTACCTGATCCAGCAAAATGAGACCCACATTTCAAAATTAAGGTTTTGGTATCAATGCAAAGAGGAGACTCTAAGCTATAAAATGAATATCCTATTCATATTCATATACCCTCTTTTTCCAATTGAAAACCTCAGAAAATTGTGAGAAATGTATTTTTATTTCGCCTGTTTTTTGCTGATATCCTTTAAAATGCATTATATTTAAAGGGATAAACTATTTATTTTATAGCTTAATTTGTACATTTGTTTATATACATATGCTATTACACCAGGCTCAAGCTTTAAAGTATTTATTTGAATAAATATTTAAAATGGCACTTTACAAAGATTTACTAAAGTCAGAAAGGTTGAACAGAGGTGCTACATATATTTAACAGTGTTAAAGAATTCATAAAGGAAATACCAACAGTTAAATATTGGGTTAAAAAATGAGAGAGGCCATTTACAGATGTACCTTGTAAACAAAAGCTTAATCAAATGACAGTTCTCTCTCGATAAGTTTACAAACTTAACAGCAAACGGCACATGCTTTGGCTAACTCAACTGCTCCTCACACACTGCTTTACAACTACACATGAACTACTAACTTCCTCAACATCAGTCACAGGCTGATTTCATTCGCAACATTTTCATCATCCACATGATTCTCATCCACAATACATTATACTACCCTACACAGTCTTTCTGAAGGGATCTGCATGTCTGTTTACACAGAGCGCTGCTATTTCTGACATGAGGATGGCTGGAAAGATTGCGTGCCTGCCAGTGGAAACCAGGCTTCCCTTTGACAAATGATCAGCTTTTCTAAGCTTTTTGATTGGTTTTATACAACGTTTACCATGATATTTGGAGAGCAGAAATTAGGGCTAGGCTATAAAATCAGTATCGACATTTATTGACCGAACAACATTGTCAGTAACGATAAAAAAGTAAGTTCTGTATGAAGTTTCGGTACGAAGGCCGTAGTTTTATTAAAATGTGGCTGCTGAGCACGTGCCTTGGAAGGAATGCCAATAAGCTTTGGGTGTAAGTTTGTAATTTCCAATTGAGGCAAGCAATTTGCATGATGTGCACAGTGTGCAAGCCAGGAACCTATAAAAAACATGTGAACTTTTCCTGCTGCAAAATGCTGCAGGCACACCGCAATTCATGTAAGTAGTAACACTTTGTATAGAATATACACATTTCAGTAATAACGGCAGACTAATTACCTCAGACAAACACATCACATCCAAACACTGCAGTAATTTTTCTTTTTCTTTATAAACTTGCATCGGAGCTGCAGCAATGGTTTGTCCATTTGTCATCCTCTGAGAAAACGGTTGATGGTTGCCTAGTTACAAGAGACACCATAGAAAATATAAAGGAAACCACACACGCTTTTCACTTCAGGTCAGAATAACATAATAAATGAGTGCCATATAGCAGCAGTGAGGAGATTTGTAAAAAAAATAAAAAAATAAAAATTGAATGTAAGAATGTCGCCAGAGTGGCTTTTTGGTTTCTTTTCTTGTACATCTCAGCCACTAGCTCCTTATCTAAAAAAGTTTTAGCATAGGGGGTAAAATAGTCATTCAACTTCACAATTTGTAATGTTGCAGTATTTATTTCAATAATGATGGCTGGTTTTACTTGAAAACTCAGATTTGATTATCATAATTTGTTTTATTTACAGAGTTTGAGATATACTGTATCATTGTTGTTGACACATTGTAGATGTTGATCTATCTTTACCATTGCACACTCTTTGTAACATTTTATTCATCAAGTTTTAAGAGTCTCATTAACACTTGTTTATTTTTTTACAAAGAGGTCAGATATTTTTTTGTAATTTTTTTGTTTTTAACTATTTTCCTTAGTAATGTTAGTAAATTAAAATAAAGTGGTTAAATAAAAAATCATAATATTCCTAAATGTATTTAAAAAAAATATTCAATAATTATCGATATTGAATGATAATGAAACATGATATCTTGATAATTTTTTTTGCAATATCGCCCAGCCCTATTTGAGATATTGACGTTTCACGGGATACCTAGAATATAAAGAAAGTGATGAGAGGAGTTGAGAAAAGCAATGATCATTTCCAGCAAATTTAGTATTTACATATTATAAATTATAATAGTCATTTTAAAACCTTTACTCAATGATCTGGACGATAAAAGTTTGTGATACTATTTTTGAATGTCTGTTTTATGAAATTAGGTATAAAAAAAAAAAAAAAGAGAAGAATTGTATTCATTATTTTACATTTACAACCTGTATCTTAAAGTAAAACGGTTCGACTTCTGACTCATTTTGCCAGATCAGGTCACAAACAGTTGAAGTCAGAAATATTAAAATAACTTAGATTTTTTTCAATTTATAAAAAATATAATTTTATTTTTTAAATATTTCCCAAATTATGTTTAACAGAGCAGGGAAATTTTCACAGAATGCCTGATAATATTATTTTTTTCTTCTAGAGAAAGTCTTATTTGTTTTATTGCAGCTAGAATAAAAACAGCGTTAAATAAAAAAAAAAAAAAAAAATTTTTAGGTCAATATTATTATGTTCTTTGAGCTATATTTTTTTCCGGTAGTCTACAGAACAAGCAATCGTTATACAATAACTGCCCTAATTACCCTTACCTGCCCAGTTAACCTACCTAGTTAAGCCTTTAAATGTCACTTTAAGCTGCATGGAAGAATCTTTAAAAATATCTAGTAAAATATTATTTACTGTCATCAGGGCAAATATAATATAAATCAGTTATTAGAAATTAGTTATTAAAACTAATATGTTTAGAAATGTGTTGAAAAAATTTCTCTCCGTTAATCAGAAATTGGAAAAGAAAATACAGGGGGGCTAATAAATCTGACTTCGACTGCATATGTAATTTTTAACATGGAAGTTGATGATTACAGGATATAAAATTGATTTTTTTGTGTGTTCAACTGAAAAGAAAAACTCAAAAAGGTTGGATCCACTCAAGGGCGAGTAAATAATCAGTAAATGTTCTTCTTTGAGTGAACTGTCCCTTTAAGTAAATCTTACTAGCACAAGACGGTGATCCACAAGAAGGAACCACATGCTAATTTTGTCAGTTCTGGTTCTCCATTTATTAACTCGAAATGCATCTCATGTCCAAGCTGATGTATCAGTGAAGGGCAGCCTTTCTGATGAAAACCTCTGCAATATTGAGAATGAGTGTGAAAAGCATATTACTGTTACTATATTGCTGTGCATTTAGATGACGCCGTGTTATTTGAGCTGAGAGATCTTTTGCTGTAATCATCTAATTCAGTCCATTACACACACATCAAGACTCAAGGTTGGGTCAAACACAGGAGGGGGAAGAGCTGCTATTTAAATATGCAACACACACATGCATAAAATTGCTCTCTTTATCAATTATACACCATATCATTTTTATTCGTTCAGATTATGGTGCCAAAGAAATTACACTGATGAGAAAACTAGGCTTTAGTTATTTTTATTCGGTCAAAGGTTGCATGTCTTGTTTTTATAATGAGCTAATTATAGCTTCTATTCCTTAACCCTTAAGGCTAAAAATATGTACTTAAATGAAAATATACATGAATACATATGCTATGCTTAACCTTCATATCGCATTCTGGTCATTTTTGACCTAGAAGAGACAGATAAAAAATGCTTTGGTACACAGCAATAGCTGATTGAAACCTGCTTACCCTCAACAACAACACACACAACTTTTACAGATTTTTTTAATGCATTTTGTTGTGGTATCTTTCTTACTGTTCTACAGTATACCCACTTTTGGGAAGGTATTTTTTTTCTTTCTTTTTTATTTATTAAAGCATGCACAGTGTATGCATGCCTATTCACACACCAATGCATCATGAAAAGTCACTTATTTTATTTGAAAGTGCATGTAAAAATAATTCCTACATTGAGTTTTTCAGAGTAGTATTTATGTTGTTTTGCTATGTAGATTTCATATTTACTGTATCACATTTTGTCAATTATAAATTACATTCATTTAAATTAGGTTATATTGGTAATTGTCTGATTATTATTCTTATAAGTCGCATGCGTACAATGATATAGGCCTATATAAAATTTCTCATTAAAACACACACACTAAAATAATATATTATAAGTGTGTGTAAATGGCTTATTGGAAGATTTTAGAACGTTTTACCAACTACGTAAGTATTATAAATATATATGTTATTTCAGTATAGCTTATTTTTTCCCATATTGCTCTATAGTCTGGAGAGTCATAAAATTAAATTTGTTAGGAACAAAGCGATTAGGCATTCTGGAGAAAACACTGCTACAGATTGTTTAAACTCAGCTGTTGTGCTGCTTATGTTTGTCTGTAACAACCTTAAATGTCTGACAATAGATTGAATGTGTTATTGCTATACACATTAAACATTTGAAATTGCTCTTAAATTGCCTGACAGCGTCAACTTTTTAGAGAGGACCTGAATCAGTTTAAAAATGTTGGACAGTTTGCTGAGAATAGTTTACTTTAGTTTTTCTAGTTTACTTTGTTTATCTTAGTAGGAAGGTGAAGAACATTTAACAAATATGTAAAACCACCAGTATATCTGGGCAACTCTTATCTCTATTTTAACTTTTTTATTTAATTAGATCAACTTTGGAAAATAATATTTTCACCACTCAGACAGGCATTTATTTTCTTTTCAGCTTAGTCCCTTCATTAATCTGGGGTTGCCATAGTGGAATGAACCGCCAACTTATCCAGCATATGTTTTACACAGTGGATGCCCTTTCAACTGCAACTCTTCACTGGGAAACACCCATACACTTCCATTCACACATATTCACTACCGCCAATTTAGCCTACCCAATTCACCTGAACCATGTCTTTGGACACGCGAAACCCACGCGATCCCGGGGAGAACATGCAAACTCCACACAGAAATATCAACTGTCCCAGTCGTAGCTTGAACCAGCGACCTTCTTGCTGTGAGGCGATCATGCCACCCACTGCGCCACCGTGGCGCCCCTCAGACAGGCTTTTTACTAACAATTATTTACATTGAATTGATATACATCTCTAGATTTAATATTATTTGTTGTTCAGACGTTTCCTTTTAAAAACTACAGTGTCAGCTTTATTTAAAATTAGTTAAAATTCACATTTTTTTCTACTTCTAATGTAAAAAATAGCAATTTCATCATGAAGCCAAATTGAGATTAGAAAATCTCTGGAAATAAAAAAGACAGTGCTTTTAAAAAATGTAACTACCAAAGAAAAAGTTTGTTTAGAACCAGAATCTGAAAGGATAGTGAGATATTGATAAAAATTCTTTAGGTTATATAGGCATAGGCACTATAGAATGATCACATTTTGCCATGTTTCCCATTTTAGAAACAATACTTCAAGAATTGCTAAAATCAACAAATCTTACTAACAGATCTACTAATCTGTGTGGAAAATAACATAATGCCGTCTTTCTAAAGACCCAACCCAAGGGATCTCTTGTTGAGTGAACACAGAATGACCCAATGTTTTTTTTTTCTTGCAAATTTCCATATTCTGTAAAATAAGTTGCATTAACTCCAAAATGGATCTCTTGTATGTGCTTTGTGTAATATAGCTTCTTTGAAGCTAATAAAGATCAGCACAACCAATTGAAATCAAAAAGGTTTTGATTTATTTTAGTCTCAGAAACATTTTAATATAATCAAATGAAACCACAACAATAGAACAGAACATTGCTGTGCTGTTAACACTCTCTCCAACAAGCAGATGCAAAGAGATCAGTTTTCCTGTTTGTTCATGTGATGTCCAGTAAAAGGCTACACCAATCAAAAGTTGGGTCGTTTCAAATTAAATTTGGGTCAGGTTTGACAAGAAGCACAACTTTTGAGTTAATATAAAAATCATTTTAATTACATTTTTAATCCAGAGGTTAGGTTTGTTTCTTGGACTCTCTAGCTCTCTTCAATTATGTTTATCGTTATAACTTTTAAACCGTATGGGCTACAAACAAAAATTAACTAAACAAACGTTAGGTTGTTTCAACTTAAATTTATTTCAAATATGACAAGAAGCCCAACAGTTGAGTTGAAATAAAAGCCATTTTAATTACATTTTTAATCCAGAGGTTAGGTTTGTCCACCTTGACCCAACATTTTCTGTATTTTGAAAGACAAGCATTTTCCCATTTACTGATCTCTTTATCTTGATTAGATTCAAAATATAATCTCTAGTGTACTGTAGATCTGAATTTCAGATTTGGAATCAGAGTATCACTTCCACCATCACAACTTGTTTATCCTTTGGAGTCATTACATTCAAAACTACAACATCACTATTAAAAATAGAACTCGAAATTAAAAATCTACTTGAAGGTCGTTCTAGCACAGCACTTGCGCAAACTGCTCTTTTATTCAGCATCCCTATTTGATTTTTGTTTTTTCTTGAGTGAATATTTGTGCAAAATGACAATTTCAGCATTTAAATACATTGAATTTGCCTAAACAAACCCACATCGCCCGTCACAACTGAGTCATAGTCAAGTCATCAATGTCAGGTGTGCGTGTGGGTGTTTGTGATTTATATTTACAGGTTGTGTAGATTGAAGATTAAATTCTTCATTTCCAGCCATAGTCGTCTTAGCGAGATTTAGCACCGAAAACAGCTTAGACATGACATGCACGTACACACACACACACACACACACACACACACACACACACACACACACACACACACACACACACACACACACACACACACACACAAAACACACACTCAGGAATCATCTCTGGGAGGTTTAACGCTGAAATGAGCTGGAACTACACCAGGCGACACACACACTTACACACACAAAAGAGAGTTGGAAGAGAACCAGTGGACATGGTCAGCCAACTGTTGTCCTGGCTCTGATTATACCAGCCTCAATTTTGCAGGCTTTTCTGTCCCTTTTCTGTCATCTCATGCAGGGTATGGTGACCTCATCAAGACAAATCGTTTATTTGGGGTGTGGATATTTCAACACAATGACAAAGATGGAGAGGGAAAGAAGGGACAGAATACTTCCATAAAACCATAGTGAGGGGCAAAAAAATGGTTGCGGACTCTCACAAAATACAAACATAATGCCGCAGCAAAAGGATTTACTCCTAAACCCTCTTGTGCTCTATTGTTAGTGTAGCACATTTGGTGAACAATGGTAGCTTACATCTGTTGTGTTACTGGAATGCTCATGGTTCTGTACAAGATAAGCTCAATTGACAGCATCTGTGATTTACTGTAATGTACATTTCACTTATTTATTTAACGTAGTTTGTGAAAGCAATCACATATAGGGCTGGGCGATATTGCAAAAAAAAATTACGATATCATGTTTCATATCATTCAATATCGATAATTATTGAATATTTTTAACAATACAGTTAGGAATATTATTTTTTAACCAATTTATTTAAATTTACCAACATTAATAAGGCAAATAGTTTTAATAGTCAAGAACAAAAATATTTAAACAAAATATTTGATCTTTTCATAAAAAAAACATAAGTGTTCAAAAGACTCTAGAAACTTGAATAATAAAATGTTACAAAGTGTGTGCAATGGTAAAGATAGAACATCTATGTGTATAATGACATATGTGTCAATAACAACGATACAGTGAACCTCAAACTCTATAAATAAAACACATTATGATTAGCAAATCTGAGTGTACAAGTAAAGGAACTGACGTCATTATTCAAATACATACTGCAACATTACAAATTGTGAAGTTAAATGACTATGTTACCCCCATGCTAAAAACTCCTTCAGATGGGGAGCTAGTGGCTTGGATGCACAAGAAAAGAAACCAAAAAGCCACTCTGGCGACATTCTTACATTCTGTTTTATTTATAACCTCTTTACTGCTGCTATACGGCACTTATTTTTGCATGTGTTATTCCAACCTAGGCTCATTCTGAAAACGTAGTCCCGCTGACATTTCTGGAGGCCGCGAATTATGTAGCCGGAGGTACGTATGGCTGCATATTATTTTTTAAGTGAGTGCTATGGGGCGGTATGACTATGTTCCTTTTGGTGCTTACCGGCTGAGCGCTTACTTCCGTGCCTAGGGCTTTACCACTGTAACCAGTTTGTCCAGTTAGCTCGTCGTGTATGTCAGCGGACTTGAGATGCAGAGCGGAGCTTACTACGACGACGACGATCCGGGTTCGAGTCTGGGGAAGAGCGGTTCCAGGAAGTAAGCGGGTGGGCTCCAAGTCAATCGGTAAAATTGGCTGGGTTCAGGGAAGGAGGAGGGTGGGTCAGCCAATTGTCCGGTCGCCCAGTCAATCATTCAGAAAGTCGGATAGACGGTTGTTCGACAGTGGCCTCTGGTGGGTTCCCGCAGGCGCGAACGGCACTAGCGAGTGGCATTTGAGATGCGAAAAAACGCACACAATGGCCTCTTGCGGATTCGTGAAAACAAAAACTGCAAAAATACGTACCTTCCGGGATGTATTTCGCGGCCTCCAGAAATGTCTATGGGACTATGTTTTCAGAATGAGCATGGGTTGTGTTATTCTGACCTGAAGTGACAAGCGTGAGCGCGTGGTTCCATTCACTATTTCTATGGTGTCTCATAACTAGGCGACCATCAGTCGTTTTCTCAAAGGATGGCAAAACGACAAACCATTGCAGCAGTTCCGATGCAAGTTAATGGAGAAAAATAAAAAGCACTGCAGTTTTTGGATGCGCTGTGCTTGTCTGAGGTAATTAGTCTGCCGTTATTACTGAAATGTGTATATTCTATACAAAGTGTGAAGCAGATTGGTTAGTTCTACTTACATTAATCACGGTGCACTCACGGCATTTGGAAAAGTTTAGATGTTTTTTTTAACTAGCTGTACCTGGAAAATGCACACCATTTGCCTGTCGCTTAAAACCCAGAGATGCTGTTACCCGGTAAAGTGCCTCTATTAAGTTGCACAGTATGTTTAATTGAGCGTTTAATAGTTTGGACTTCTTAATTAATTTTTCTCAATGGATAAATGACTGGTTATGTTACTATTATTTGTTGTATTATGAGACATAATTTGTTACTGATATCCTTGCATGCACTGTGTGAAAGTTACAGGACTTACAAACTTTACCTATGGTTACGAGATTAGTTGAAACACTGAATCTGTTAAACAAGCTGGGTCTGATTTACAATATTTTACACTTTTTAAGTGATTGGTTAACTTTGCTGAAGTTAACCTAACAGTTGCAGGTTACACTAGGTCTAAAAGTAAAGTTGACTAATTACTTTTAAAGAATTAGTTCACCCAAACATTCTGTAATTACTCTAGTTAATTACTCACTCTGATTTAGTTCCAACCCCCTCAGACCTTTGTTTATCTTCAGAATGCAATTTTTACTTTCAGTCATATACAGTTGAAATAAGAATTATTTACCCCCCCCTGATTTATTAGCCCCCCTTTTTATTTTGTCCATAGTTTTTGTTTAACGAAGGGAAGATTGTTTTCAACACATTTCTAAACATAATAGTTTTAACAACTCATTTCAAATAACTGATTTATTTTATCTTTGTCATGATGACAGTAAATAATATTTAACTAGATATTTTTCAAGACACTTCTATACAGCTTCTATACAGACATTTAAAGGCTTAACTAGGTTAATAGTAATAAGGGTTCTATTAACCTATTACGATAGGGTAATTAGGAAAGTTATAGTATAACAATGGTTTTTAAAATCAGCTTAAAGGGGCTAATAATTTTTACCTTAATGTTTAAAAAAAATCACAGGTGGGCTAATAATTCTGACTTTGTTGTATTTGGTGTAGACTAGGTACTAGTAAATACAGGAATTTAATATTTTTGTTCTTTGTTTGTTGAATGCTTGATGTATCATCAGTTGTCATAGGTCATTCTCAATGTCACTGAGATATGTGGAAAATCAAAATGTGTGTTTTTTTTCTTTTTTTTTTTCCAGGTTTTAATGTGGTAGCATAGGGCTGGGCAATTTGACCTAAAATGAAAAATCTTGATTAATTTTTGAAATTTTGACTCAATTAGAATTAATGAATGATTATTTTATTACTTATTTTTGTCCCCATAGTTCAGTGACAAGTTTTATACTGTAAAAATGCTCACATATTACAAGTGAGATATTTCTGAATAAAGGGTACATTACTAAAACTTAATAACTTACTATTGTACCAAACTGTAAAATAATTGAAGGAAACACACTATTTACTATCTATGATTATTTATTATTTATTAACAACTGAAATTAAAATACACACTGCCTAAAACCAATAGTCAATTTTTTTTGTAAAAAACGCACGGAAATTATTTTCAATGTTTTTTTTTTTTTTTTTTTAATATGTTTTTCATATTAAAAGTAGAAAATAAGCTCTATTTCTCTTCTAATTAAATAACTCTTGCATTTCCTGGAAATCATATTTTAAACAGTGCGTTTCTTGCATCTTCTGTTAACAAATATTTTCATATAAATAATAATTTTAATGTTATGGAAAATATGCACAATATACACAATACAGTGTCACATGACTCCACATGCGGTATGGAAAGTAATTGAAAAATAAAATGACCTGGAAAAATTAAATGGATTATAGGTTCTGAATGTCAATTTCAATTACTTTTCGATTAATCGCCCAGCCCTAAGAAGCAACACAATGTATTTTGGGCAAAAGCGAAAGGACAACAACTGTAAGGTAAAAAGCTTGAATTTATAATGATAAATTATGTAGCCACATTTGTTGGCTATATATTAAAGATTCTGTACATTTATTTGCATTGAATTGAAAGTGCTCAGAAAATAAGTAGAAAATAAAAAACTTCAGATGTTATTGTGCAGCTCATTGACAACAAAACTCTTGTGCAGATTGAACCTATTACATTCTTTTATTTTGCCATGCTCCTATGCTTCCATGCTTAGCATTTCTAATAGTCAACAATCTTGTATTTGGTGTATTCAAGTCAAGGTATCTATTTGTTTAGCACAGTCCTCAATACACATTTCTAATGTTCACATGTTTATAATGGCGTAATGCCATTTATTGGTTTGATATGAGCTTTATTTGTCAGACTTATGCCTGATCAAAATTTTCATTGCTATTTTTTTTCTCGATGAAAAAAATATCTTTGCTTTTTTGCCTTGCCAAGCTCTTTTCAAGCTGTCTATACAGTACATATTCAGTAATCACAGAAATAACACATTCTGTTTAGTTCTTGTTTGTATTTTGTATTATTATATTTTTTCTTAGGCTTATAGGGGTCGGATAAAATATTACTATTAGGTTTGGTTGCGGAAAGAAGCTAAAATATGCATGTATTCTCAAGAAATCAGCTGGAGGGGAAATTATTCATTTGTTCAAAGAGTGTGTGAAATCTGTCTATTTTACGTTCAGGTGGTCTCATAAGACTGGAGTTGTGAGTCATTCTCTGTCTGCTGACCACAGGCCATTGTGATGGGCTGATGATAAAGTCTGAAGGTGTCTGGAGAGGAGAGGTGACTGCTGAGTATGACCCCTCACACACTCACTCTCCTTTGCTCTCTCTCTCTTTCTCTCGCTCTCTCTCTGTTCTTTAGTTGGCACGAGGGAGGTTTGATTTTATCTCAGCACCTCGATCAACCCTCGCTTTTGGCTCTTTCAGCTGAAAAGTTCAGATGCTATCGCTGCCATCTCCATCTCTCCTTCAGCTCATCTCTTGACCTCCATCAGCCTAACAGCAACTCTTGTCTCCTTTCTGTCTTTTATCTCTAAGAAAAATGAAGTTTTTAGATTAGCTAACGACTGGTCTTAACATACTCCTTATTTACATGGGTTGTTAATGTTTCTGTTGGAAAAGTCCTTTGTAGCGAGACCTTTGGACTCAGCAGTAGCGTGTAAGGTCTTGTCCCTGCTGCACCTGCTGGACAATAATGCCCACTTAGACAGGAAAAATAAACCATGTGACTGCGATTTTCACTGCATCCTGCTGACTTTTAAAAAGAAGAAAATAAAAATATTCAGTTTTTTTCAGTATCTCTTATATCCATTCCTGTTCCACCATATACAATTATAAACAATGTTTGAATTGCAATGCTCCTTAAGGTGAATCATATACACTCACCGGCCACTTAATTAAGTACACCTTACTAGTACAAGTTTGGACCCATTTTTCTGCCTTCAGAACTGCCTTAATCTTTTAAGGCATTTATTCAACCAGGTACTGGAAATATTTCTCAGAGATTTTGGCCCATATTAACATGATGATAACATCAGGCAGTTGCTGCAGATTTGTCTGCCTAACCCGTTCCACCACATGCCAAAGGTGCTTTATTGGATTAAGTTCTTGTGACTGTGGAAGCCATTTGAGTACAGTGAACTCATTGTCATGTTCAAGAAATCAGTCTGAGATGATTTATGCTTTATGACATGGTGTGTTATCCTGTTGAAAGTAACCATCAGATGATAGGTACACTGTGGTCATAAAGGGATGGACATGGTCAGCAACAGTACTCAGAGGGAGGCTGTGTTGTTGACACGATGCTCAGTTGGTACTAATGGGCCCAAAGTGTGCCAAGAAAATATTCCCCACACCATTACACCACCACCACTAGCCTAAACTGTTGATGCAAGGCAAGATGGATCCATGCTTTCATGTTGTTGATGGCAAATTCTGACCCTACCATCCGAATTCACAGCAGAAAATGAGACTCATTAGACCAGGCGATGTTTTTCCCATCTTCTATTCTCCAATTTTTATTAGCCTGTGCAAATTGTAGCCTCAATTTCCAGCTGACAGGAGTGGCATCTGGTGTGGTCTTCTGCTGTTGTAGCCCATATGCCTCAAGGTTGGACGTGTTGTGTTCAGAGATGCTCTTTTGTATACTGCAGTTATTTGATTTACTGTTGCCTTTCTATTAGCGTAAACCAGTCTGGCCTTTCTCCTCTAACCTTTGGCATCAGCAAGGCATTTGCGCCCACAGAACTGCCACTCACTGGATATTTTCTCTTTTTCAGATGATTCTCTGTAAACCCTGGAGATGGTTGTGCATGAAAATCCCAGTAGATCAGCAGTTTTTGAAATACTGAGACCAGCCTGTCTGGCACCAACAACCATGCCACGTTCAAAGTCACTTAAAGCACCTTTCTTCTTTCATTCTGACACTCTGCAACAGATCTTCTTTACCATGTCTACATGCCTAAAGGCATTGAGTTGCTGGCATGTGATTGGCTGATTTAGAAATTTGCGTTAATAAGCAGTTTGACCAAATAAAATGGCCGGTGAGTGTATTATTGTGCACAATGTTTGAAAGGCAAATCTCATTAAGGTGAATAATCACTGACAGATTTTTTTTTTTGTGCGCTTTTGTTGTATTTCTCGTTTGCCAGGCTAGTTTGGATAAAAGTTAGCACGTCTGCTAAATGGGAAAAATAATGCAATCACAGTTTCTTTTAAATTTCTCATTATTTTAGGCCAATTTCTTTGAAATTGTTTGGTAAAGATTGCCATTGATTTTTTTTTTTAACATTCAATTTCATTTCAGAATAAAAGGTTAAAATGTTGCTTGCTATTCTGTAAGTCTATTAAAAATGCATTTTTTCATCAACATTCACCAATAATTAAAGCAACTATTGAATTTAATTTCTTGAAAACTTTGTTTACATGTATGTGTCCTTACCTGTTTTGATCATTTGTAAATTGTTTCAGAAAAAAGTGCTTCTAAATGACTAAATGTATAGGCTGTCTTATTCATATATTTATGCATTTATTTACTTTTGACTTGCAATTTAAGGCCCATTTCTGCTTTTTTAAAAACTTTTAGGGCCAATGTTGTCGCTTTTACTTCAACAGATAGAACAACTAGACATTGCTTTACTGTATATACATGTTCTGAGTAAATATATGTTTTAAACTACGGTTCATGGGTGTGCAACCGAGTTCAGAAGACACATTCACACTACAGTAGCTAAACTTACCAAACGGACCAAAAGTGCTAGTGTGAAAGCACCCTGCAAAGAGGTGGTCTGGGGTACGGTTCATGAAATCTCTGGTCCTGTTCACTTCTTGTATGAATGCAATCATACCAAATAACGGAAGTAAACCGCCAACAGTACAACAAATTAACGCTTTCATATCGTTCATTCATTTGTTCATTCACGTTATGTTCTGAACGTTTATAATATTTTTGCTGCAGATAGACATGAGTCGCTTTCTGCATGTTCAAAACCAAAAGCTTCACTAAAAGCAGAACGACCGTGATGTGTAGACGTCTTTCCATTTTGGCACTTTGCTTTCATATCAGTCACCTAGCAACAGCCGTACACAACACAGAGTATCGGGGTTCAGAAAAAAAAAAAAGACCGCCTGAACTCAAACCAACTGAGAAAGTGGCAAGGGGGGACAATCAAACTTGGGTACAAGTGTGAAAGCACCCTAATACAACACGCTGAATATTCTTAAAAGATACTACAATAAATAATTAGTCACTGTGTATTGCACATGGTCATTATCCCAATATATTTAATTATTGATGATTATGTATAAGAGTATGTTTTTCTTGGTAAGTCTTGGTAATTTTAGATAAAATCATCTGCTTCTGCTAAATGTATGTACGCAAATTCAAATCACATTTTTTTTTTTAGTTTTAAACTTTCTGAAATGCATTGTATCATCATAATAAACATTTCAGAAAAAAAAGCTTACAATATGTGACTATATAAATATATAGCAAAGTATAAATGGTCATTTTGCCCTTTATTACTGACTTACACAACAGTCTGATCTTTCTTGTGCCAATTAAAAAAAACAAACTGATTTGAACGTCATGGCTGTGGATAGACAAACGTATGAAAATCATTCAGTTTAGGCGTCAAACTGTCTTTTACTCCCTCTGACGTGTCTTCATCTACAGCTTTTCTCAAATGTCAGCATACTCAACATGAATCATCCTTCTTTTTACCCCTACACTTCTCCCTTTCCCCATCTCTGCCTATTTGTCTTTTGTCTTGTGTAAGACATTGTGAAGCAGCCCTCTGATTTGTGCCAATTATTACACGCTCCCTTTTTAATTCCCAGTAATTCAAACGACTATTTTCTTCTTGCTCCTACACAGTGTTCTCTCATCTCATCAGCATTTGTGTTCCTGAAAAAAAATAAGAACGAGTTTTCACCCCTGACGATAGTCTAGCACTTCTTCTCCATCACTGTCGGTGTTTACCAACATTGAGCCAGTGCTTGATAGATGTTTCTCCTCCAACCTTTTCTGTGTTGCCGTTTAAACTCTGCTTTGAGAGCCTGTCCTCATTTGTCACCGTGTGCAAGATGTCCTTTTAAAGTATATTGAATTGAGGACAGATTCATGCTGTCATAATCCTTGTCCCACAACAGAAGACAGGCCTTATTTCTGAGATGATAACAGGCAGCCATTTTAGTAACAGAACTTGTCCATAAGTGAAACGTAACACTATCCATAACCCAAATGCAGAGATCAGACCAGAAGATAAGAGGAAATGGCTTCAAATTAACCT
>NC_133176.1:21280000-21332500 GCF_049306965.1 Danio rerio | reverse complement strand
TCTGACAATGTGTAGAATAGTTACGTTTCATAGAAGAATTGAACTGAATGAGATTCAGATTCACTCTCTGCCAGCAGCTGGCGCTTATGAACAGTAATGATATATGGTGCATCAGAAATCAAATATTAGCAGTAAGTCTAAATTCATAAAAATAAAAAAAAATTTGAAGAGAATATCCTATAGACACTTTACTATCTCATAAGGCCAAAAGAGAGAACCTATGAATGGAAGTGAAGCGACGCAACTGACCTGGGTAAGTCATGTGATAATGACAATTTGGCCGCTGTTGTGCATCCAAAATGCATTCATATTACTGATATTCATACTTTATAAACTGTAATTTTCTATCAGTCCAGAAGTAAATTCAAATTTAAATGTACCAACAGCAGTAGTACAGTATGTGATTTCGGTGGTAGCTATAGTGTTTCCTAGGTTATCATTGTAAACAAAGCAGTGCTGCAGTTAACTTATAAACAATACTTTTCAAATGTATTGTTCAAAGGCAAGATGAACAGACAATACCACATAAACGTTTCTAAAAACAGTCAGTTCACCACAGATTTGTTCATATAAACAATTTAATCGGGATTCATTGGCATCTCAACCGATTTGAATTATCACATCTTTAAATTTTAATGCCAACATCAGCACTGCTTGAGATCGCTCAGATTCTGCAATATTAATTACAATCACAAAGCATGTGCATTAGCTACTATGGAAAATGTGTATGCATGAATATTGTATTCTCTTCTCTCAGTGACCAAATCTGTACTCAAATTAAATTGATCAAAACAAGAAATTGCGAGTATAACAGTGTGAATGTCTATCGATGAGATGTTCTGCTTTTTAATATTGATATTTAAATAACAACAAAACTGGCAGAAATGTACACTGCTACATATACCTCTGCTCTGCAACAGGGAAACATCTTAAAAGCACAGTTCACCCAAAACAGAACAGTCTTTACTTGTTCCAAACTGGTTTGACTTTCTGCTGTTGAACACAAAAAGATATATTGAACAAAGCAGGAAAAACTGACTTCCATAATAAGTCAATGGTTACAGGTTTCCAACATATATCTTCAAACAAATATCTTATTTTGTGTTGTTCAACATAAGAAAGAAACTCATAAAGGTTTTGAACCACTTGTGGGCCAGTAAATAGTGGGTAAATATTCATTTTGGGGTGAAGCATACTTTAAATTTGGCACCTTATCCATACATGTTTTCAAAAATCGAACATCACATCCATTGAAAACAATTATTAGCCCCTAAATAGACAATTATAAAAATAGAGTGTTTATTTAGCTTAAAGTTATCCAGGTAGCAAGGCTCAAATTAGACTCAAAATGTAAATTATAATTATTATTATTGTGAATTATTCACTACACCACGCGCTAGTGTTCAAAACTGAAAGGTGACAAAGAGACTGTACTTTAAAAGCATAGGCTGCTTAAATAAAAAAAAACACTCACCATTTTACATTTCAAGTTTTTTTTCTATCGAACACAAAAGATGATATTTTGTAGAATATTTGTAAAGCAGTGGCTATTGATTTTCATAGCTGAAAAAAACTATGGGTGTCAATGGCTGTAAGAGCCATTATGTTTTGTAATGCTGTTTTTGACCACTGGGTGGAGTGGGGGTTTGGAGGAGTATATAGGTAGACAAAGACTTAGAACAACAGGTGTGTAATTAGAGGGAAGCACAACATTTTTTGACCGTGTTTGAAAGAGCTTTATAGAGGCATTCAATGTGATTTTATGAGCATTTATATATCAGACTGTGAGTGGAAATTGAACCATAAGAACTGTCTGTGCAAAAAATAAATCTGATAAGCAGTATTTGGAGGATGATTCGTTTGTTGAGCTCTCACGCGTCAGAAACAACCCTACAACACCTCAAGTGACAAAATGGTCATTTGTGTCACTACATTTGTCAAAAAATGGCTTCTTTGTGGATCATCATGCATCATTTTTGGACTTTCTTGAGGAGCAGCCGTGATGAACTGAATGAATGAAACAAAGGTATGTGTAGCGCTACTTAATGAATGACTTTGTGTGCACACAATAGCGTAAATCCAATGCATTGGTTGCTTAAGTTTTAAAGTTGCTTAGGAGGCAAACGATTTCAGCTGTGAATATGAGTTTAATAAATTGTGATGATGATGGTGCGGCTACCTGTGAACAGACAGAGAATATTGTGCCATTTGAGAAGTTTGAAACAGAGCATGTGAGGGAAAAGCGGCTCATTAAGCTTACTCCTAAGGCTTTATTGGAAAAATTGGAAACTCTGCAAAAGACACGAAAGTGTAAACTAAGCAAGGCAAAGAACTTAATGGCTATTATAAAGGATTTTATGTCCAACCGAGAATATGAAAAGGAGGTGCAGTGTTCCTTTGAGAAATTCATCAAATTGAGAGACGAAACAAAGGAAATGCACAATTCGGTGATGGTTCTTTTGCCCAGTGAAGAAAAGGAAAAACAACAAACATGGTTCAATGGAAAGATGTTGATTTGCGATGAGTTTGTAGATGATGTTGAGAAATGGTTGAGCGCTGAAAGTCAAGTTTCATGTTCTGGTGTTGATGCAAGGGTATGTCAAGAGGATGTTAATCCAGATGATAGCATTTCCAACATATCCTCATGTAAATCCAGTAAATCATCCAGTAAGAAAAGTTCAAGCAGTGTACGTAGTGGGAGATTTTCTGCTGCTTCAGCACGAATCATGGCAGAGGCAGAGAAAGCTGCATTAATGGCGCGTGCAGCTGCTTTAAAGGAAAAGCATACTTTGGAGGTACAACAAGAAAAGCTGAGACATAGACAAGAACAGCTGGATATTGATGCAGAGATTGCAGCCGCTACTGCAAAAATTGCTGTTTTAAATAATCAGTCTCTCAAAACCTGCACTGATGATATGAATGCATATTGTGATAAAGAAACTGTTACTCTCAACCCTCATGCAGAGGCATATGTGCCAATAGAAGTCTCCCTGCAGAAAAGCTCAAGGAACGTGATTCAGCAAATTCACAGTGTGCCACAAATTGATCCTCATTTCACGTCACAAATGCAATCCTCAAGTGTAATGCAGAACAGTGATGGAATAATAACTTCGAACCTTTGTAGTATCTTGCAAAAACAAAATGAGATTACCACTCTGCTTGTACAACAACAACAATCCAGCACACTGCCTCAAAGAGATATTCCTGTGTTTGATGGCAATCCTCTGCAATATAAAACTTTTATGAGAGCATTTGAGCATGGAATAGAAGACAAAACCAAAAATAGTAGAGATTGTTTATACTTTCTGGAACAATATACACAAGGTCAGCCAAGGGAGATTGTGCGCAGTTGTCAGCATATGGATGCACAAAGAGGGTATGTGCAAGCTAAAGCATTGTTAAAGGAACATTACGGCAATGAATTCAAAATAGCTTCTGCATATGTAGAAAAGGTTTTGGCATGGCCTTCAATAAAATCTGAGGATGTAAATTCATTGCAGAGTTATGCTCTCTTTTTGCGTGGATGCTGTAATGTAATGGAAGAAATTGACTATATGGAAGAGCTAGAGATGCCAAGCAATTTGAAAACCATCATCATGAAGTTGCCTTACAAATTAAGGGAAAATTGGAGAACTGTTGCATGTGAGTTAATGGAAAGACGCAAGCAGAGAGCACGGTTTAAAGATATTGTGATATTTGTTGAACGTCAAGTCAAAATGTCATCAGATCCCTTGTTTGGTGATATCCAGAGTACCCAGCCTGTGCAACAGAAATTCCAACCTAAGACTAAAGTTAGAAACAGCTTTGCAACAACGGTTGTCACCAACAATAAATCAATTCAATGCTGTGAGACTGATTTAAGATCAAAGGCCCCAGTTGTATGTTTGTGCTGCAAACGTGATCACTTATTGGAGCAGTGTACACAAATGCAAAACAAGCTGCATAAAGACAAATTGAACTTTCTAAAGGAAAAAGGTGTTTGTTTTGGCTGTCTTTCTTTTGGACACATAAGTAAAAGATGTGATAAGCGCTTG
The DNA here is from genome assembly GCF_049306965.1 of Danio rerio. Taxonomy (NCBI): domain Eukaryota; kingdom Metazoa; phylum Chordata; class Actinopteri; order Cypriniformes; family Danionidae; genus Danio; species Danio rerio. Next base: position 21,328,466 of record NC_133176.1, on the reverse strand, counting down.
ACTTGTACAGTGTGTGGTCAAAAGCATCCCAGCATTTTGCATATCCAACAAAAGGAAAGAGTGTGCACTCAAGAACAAAGTCATTCATCTTTAAGTAGTGCACATGTTGCCCTTACAACATGTGGTCAAACAGGGGCCGGTGACGATGGAGACTGTGCATTATCAATTGTACCAGTTCAAGTCAAATCCAGCAAGGGACAAACGGTAATTCAAACCTATGCATTTTTGGATCCTGGCAGTTCTGCCACATTTTGTTCAGAACGCTTAATGCATAGTTTGAAATTAAAGGGAAAGGAAACTAATATTGTTTTGAAAACAATGGGCAATCAAAGGGTTGTTAATAGCACTGTTTTGACTGGATTGGAAGTGTCTAACCTTCTTGATGACACCTTTTATAGTCTTCCAGAAGTCTTCACTCAAGAAAGAATGCCTGTATCCAGAGACAACATTGTCACTCAAAAGGATTTGGAAAATTGGCCATATCTGAAAGGTGTTGAGATTCCTCAAATTCCTGCTGATGTGGATTTGCTGATTGGAGCAAATGCTTCCAGGGTAATGGAGCCCTGGGAGGTTATAAACAGCAATGGAGATGGACCTTATGCAGTTAGAACCCTATTGGGATGGGTTGTAAATGGACCACTCCAAGGAAGCAGGAATAAGGTCAAATGTTCAGGTGTGACTGTTAACAGGATTTCTGTAAGAAAATTGGAGGATATGCTTGGTAAACAATACAATCATGACTTTAATGAGAATTCTGTTGAAAAGAAGGAAATGTCAAGAGAAGAGCATGCCTTTATGGAAAAGGTAAGCAAGTCAATTGAGTTTCAAGATGGACATTATAAATTGAATCTTCCTTTTAGGATGGAAATTCCCATGTTGCCAAACAACCTTTGTGTGGCTAAACAGCGCTTAATTGGATTGAAAAGGAAATTTGAAAGAAACAAGATTTTCCATCAAGAATATAAAGATTTCATGGATGAGGTAATTAAACACGGTTATGCCGAAATAGTACCGTTACATCAATTAAAACAGGATGAAGGGAAAGTTTGGTATATCCCTCACCATGGGGTTTATCACCCAAAGAAGCAAACATTACGAGTGGTGTTTGATTGTGGAGCTGCCTTTAAAGGTACATCATTGAATGATCAGCTTCTGCAGGGTCCTAATCTGACAAATTCACTGTTGGGAGTTCTTGTGAGGTTTCGACAAGAGCCTATTGCATTTATGGCTGATGTAAAAGCAATGTTTCACCAGGTTAAAGTTGCAGAAGAAGATACTGACTTTCTTCGTTTCCTATGGTGGCCAGATGGTGATATCAATCAGGACTCTGTGGAATACAGGATGAAAGTGCATTTGTTTGGTGCTGTGTCGTCCCCAAGTTGTGCTTGCTATGCTTTACGTAGAACTGCTGAGGACAACAAAGATGACTTTCCTGAAAAGGTAATTGACACAATTCACACAAACTTCTACATGGATGATTGTTTGAAAAGTGTACCTTCTGAGGAAGAGGCCGTCTTGATGATCAAGGATCTCACAGATGTCTGCTTAGCAGGAGGTTTCCAGTTAATAAAATGGATCAGCAATAGCCGTATTGTGCTACAAAGTGTACCTGAAGAACACCGAGCCCAGGGCATAAAAATGATGGATCTGGACAAGGACCAGTTGCCAATGGAAAGAGCTCTTGGTTTGTGGTGGTGTGTTGAATCCGACACTTTCAATTTTAAAATAACTAGCAAAGATCATCCTTGCACCAGGCGGGGTGTCCTGTCAAAGGTATGCTCTGTCTATGATCCTTTAGGATTTTTGGCTCCATTCACTCTTACAGCAAAAATTCTCCTGCAAGAGTTATGTAGGATAAGATGTGGATGGGATGATCTGCTACCCTCAAATCTCCAAAGGCAGTGGTCTTTATGGTTAAAAGAGCTTGAGAAGATGGCAGATTTCAAGATGGACAGATGTCTAAAACCAGCAGGAATGGATGAACTTACCAACGTTCAGTTGCATCATTTTGCTGATGCAAGTACACTTGGATATGGCACTGTGACGTACCTTAGGATGGAGACAAAACATGATGTTCACGTAACATTCCTACTCGGTAAAGCTAGAGTAGCACCTTTGAAATCAGTAACTATTCCACGTCTTGAATTGACAGCTGCTGTGCTTGCTGCTCGAGTGGACAAAATGTTAAGGGCAGAGATGCAGTTTCCATTGGTTGATTCAGTATTCTGGACAGATAGTACGTCCGTGTTGAAATACATAAAAAATGAGGACAAACGTTTTCTTACCTTTGTCGCCAACAGGATCTCTGCAATAAGAGAAATTACAACACCATTACAGTGGCGATACATACCTACGACTCAAAATCCAGCAGACTGTTGCTCCAGAGGTCTGAAAGCAGATCAGCTGTTAACAAACAGAGAATGGATCAATGGACCAAGTTATCTGTGGAAACCAGTGGAAGAATGGCCAGCACAAATATTTGATTCTGCTCTTAAAGCAGATGATCCTGAAGTCAAGAGGAACATATGTGTAAATAGCACTCTTGTAAGTGAACAGTCAAATGCTACTCATAGGCTGATTACTCATTTCTCAGACTGGACAAAGTTGAAGGTTGCTGTTGCTTGGCTCTTGAAATTAAAGACAGTTCTGAAACAACAAAGTCAAAAGAGAAAGGAAATTCAAGCCTCTTTAGACTCTTCTGGAGTAACTTCTAAAAAGACGGAGAAAGAACTTCGAAAACTAACTGGTTCTGTGGTTACACCAAATTTAAGTTTGCAGGATGTGAATGAAGCTGAAGTAGCTATTGTTGCATTCAGTCAAAGGCAACAGTTTAAAAAGGAAATCGATGCTCTGTCAGTTTCACCTGTTTCAAAAATAAGCCGAGACAGCAAGCTGTATAAATTGGATCCCGTCTATCAAGACGGTATTTTGAGAGTAGGAGGACGATTGAGAAATTCTGCTATGCCGGAAGAAAGAAAGCATCCGATCATTCTGGCTAAGGATCAGCATATTGCCACGCTCATCTTGCGTCATATACACCAACAGTTAGGTCACAGTGGAAGAAATTATATGCTTTCAGAGCTGAGGAAAAGATATTGGATCATTAAGGGTAATGCAGCTGCCAGAAGGATTATATCGAGTTGTGGCCATTGTAGACGTTTTGGAGTTAAGGTGGGTGAGCAGAAGATGGCAGACTTGCCGAAGGAACGACTCTTTCCCGATTTGCCTCCATTTTCGAATGTTGGGGTGGATTATTTTGGTCCTGTGGAAGTTAAAAAAGGACGCTCCATTGTAAAACGTTACGGAGTCATCTTTACTTGCATGGCAAGTCGAGCAGTTCATCTGGAAGTCGCCTACTCATTGGACACTGATTCATGTATTAACACTCTTCGAAGATTTATCTGCAGACGAGGGCAAGTAACTCAAATAAGATCAGATAATGGTACCAACTTTGTTGCCGCAGAAAAGGAATTAAAGGAATCACTGAGATCATGGAATCAAAACAAGATTCAAAGGGCAATGCTCCAGAAAGGTGTCCAGTTGAGTTTCAATCCTCCAGGAGGTTCGCATTATGGTGGAATCTGGGAACGTGTAATCAGACTGGTCAAAAGAATTTTGAATTCCATCCTACATCAGCAGATTTTGGATGATGAAGGATTCCATACTGTACTATGTGAAATTGAGGCCATTCTAAATGATCGCCCAATAACTAAGTTGTCAGATGACCCCAATGATTTGGAGCCACTTACTCCAAACCATCTTCTTCAGATGAAAGGTAAACCAGTATTACCACCTGGATTATTTGAAAAATCTGAATTATACAGCAAGAGGAGATGGAAACAGGTCCAGTATATGTGTGACTTATTCTGGAAAAGATGGACAAATGAATATTTGCCTTTGCTTCAAGATCGGCAGAAATGGAATAAGGAAAGGAGAAACTTTGTTCCTGGTGACATTGTTGTCATTGTGGACTCGTCTGCCCCTCGAGGGTCTTGGTTAATGGGGCGAATTCTGGAGGTTTTTCCAGATAAAAATGGACTTGTTCGTTCTGTGCGAGTACAAACTAAAACCAGTGTACTTGAGAGACCCGTGACAAAACTTTGTCTGTTGTATGACAACATGGAAATATAATGGACTGATGGTAAAGACTGTTAAATTTGACACCTACACAGAATTGATTAATGCAATGTTTATAGTGTTGCTTTAATGGCTCTTTGTATGTACATTGTTGAATTGTTATGTCTACCTGCCATGTACAATTAGGGGCCGGGGTGTAAGAGCCATTATGTTTTGTAATGCTGTTTTTGACCACTGGGTGGAGTGGGGGTTTGGAGGAGTATATAGGTAGACAAAGACTTAGAACAACAGGTGTGTAATTAGAGGGAAGCACAACATTTTTTGACCGTGTTTGAAAGAGCTTTATAGAGGCATTCAATGTGATTTTATGAGCATTTATATATCAGACTGTGAGTGGAAATTGAACCATAAGAACTGTCTGTGCAAAAAATAAATCTGATAAGCAGTATTTGGAGGATGATTCGTTTGTTGAGCTCTCACGCGTCAGAAACAACCCTACAACACCTCAAGTGACAAAATGGTCATTTGTGTCACTACAATGGCTAACAATGTCCAACATTCTTCTGAAAAAAACTGAATTTGACATTTTGGCTGAACAATATGCCTCTAACATGGGTGATTATGTAAATAAAATTATAATAATGCCAAAATATATATAAATGAACACTATTTACCTAACATTGCATTTACATTTGCTTAGCAACATGCTAACATCTGTGTTACTGTATGCTAAAACAGTGCTAGACAGGGTGATGTAAATACAGTGAAAAAGAAAAACTTTAACTTGCAACCTAATTGTATGCTTCTGCGTTAGCTTGCAAAAATATTTTGGGTTCCCCCAATACATTTCAGTCATTTTAAGAGCCACTGAACTGTTGAGAACTAAACATGCACCTAGAAATGATTCTGATGCATCAAAAACTAAAACACTTCAAACTGACAATACACCTCAAACATCTGACTTCCACAGAGGAAATGAACAGCAAAGCTTCTGATCGTCCTGATGTAGGATTCAGCTACTGAAGTTCTGACCACTTCTTGACCCACATGAAGCAGAACTCTCAATGACCATTCAAACAAAACCTTTTCACAGTGAAACTACAAGAAATAATTCACCAAAACATGACAATTCTGTCATTTACTCTCATGTTATTCCAAACCCGTGTGACTTACACTGCAGACATATTATTCAAGCTGATATTCCGGTCATTTATTTTTTTACTCAAGACAATTCTTTTCAATTCCAAATCAAATAAATATTAATAACCATTATTCAATTTATATATAGTCAGTTAAGAGTGATGCAGCACTGTAAACAAGGACTGGAAGTAAAAACTCACTTCAAATTCAGTGAAAATGGTTCAAAACTAAAAATATAACTCCCACTGAAAAGACAAAAATGATTAAACATCCACAAGAAGGATCCAACAGTATTGAAACTGCCACTGTTTTTCAAGAACTTGGCAAAGCAAACTTAGTAAAGGTGAACAATCTAAAACATGATGCCCACTTATTAAGAATTATAGGCTTAAGAGGAAGGTCTGATACCTTCTAAGTCTCGAAGTACACAGCATTTCAGAAAAATAAAAATTGGAGATTCACTGGAGATCCCGGACAGTTAAACAATCATTTCTTCAACTTAATTCTTAAAATAATTTCTACGCAACCTATATTTTAGTCACCTCTTAATTTTGCTTAATTGACTTTTCAGTGTGAGACCAATCTCCTAATAGGACCATTTTACCAGTAAAAGAAAGGCTGCTTAATGACTATCCACCATCTACATGCAAGGTGTTTTCACTTCCTCACCTCCTTGATAGTATGCAACCCTTATTTATGTTCATATACAAACTTAAAAGTAGTTATTAAAGTGAGGGTTCACCCAAAAATGAAAATGTACTCACCTTCACATGGTTCCAAACCTTTATGAGTTTCTTTTTTTAAAGTAGTTTTTCTTTTTTTAAGAATGCTGAAAACCGGTAATCTTTGACTTCCATAGTAGACAAATAAATACTGTGGAAGTCAATGGTTTCCAGCTTACAGCTTTCTTCATATCTCTTTTGGTGGTGAGTAAATGATAACAGAATTTTCAGTCTGTGGTGAACTGTCCTTTGAATATTAATGTGGCTTATGGACAAAATATGACCAGACCTCTGCGTGAAACTAAAGTTGGTGTTTTTACGATTAAACTGTTTTGTTAAATGTAAAATATTACAAACAAATCTGAGTCAGCCATACAGGTTTGAAGCTACATATTAAGGAGAACCATCTCTTTTATGTGTACCATCAATGGCATGTTAACTGAAAGCATGTTAACAACATACTATACTAGTAAAACCAAAAAAAAGATACCGCTGCCACCACAATAGTAGGTGTGACAGTGTAAGAACAGTCAGAAGCTGACCGGTGGCCAGTCGCCAGTGCGTGGCATATTTTGAGTGGCTGAATTAGAGCATGGCATTAGACATATCACTGTTCTGCCACCGTAAGCAGGTTGTTTTGGAGTGCTTGTACAGGTGACTGGACTGACTAAAGCGCTTGCCACACTTCAGGCAGGCATACGGACGCTCGCCGGTGTGAACCCGGATGTGTTTCTTGCAGTCCGTCAGAGTGAGGAAGGTCTTACAGCAGATCTTGCAGGCGTACTTTCTGGCACCTTCCACCACTAACACGTTGTGCTCAGAAAGCGCCTTTTTACACTTACTCAGGACATCTGCTGAGGCTCTGGTCAACTGGGGAAGAGGGTTCAAGTTGGAGTTGCCACTGTTTTGAACTATGGGGACAGAATTCTCAAAGTTGACTCCATTGAGTAGCATTGTGGAGGAAGAGGACGAGGAAGCAGCGTCATGTTGCTGAGGGCCGTCCATTAGCATTGAAGCCCCTCCTGGATGAGCTTTAGGAGCGATGCGCCGGTATGATTGGCACCCTCCACCACCACCTCCACCTCTGGACGAATGAGGGAATGTTTGTAATCCCAAAATGTTGCGCTGAAACTCAAGAGCAAGCTGATCTACCGATCCACCACGGGACGTCCCTAATGAGGAGGAAGTTGCTATTCCATCATGCAGCGGGCGCATGAGAAGGGACTCTGGCTGCATGTCAGAGCAGACCTGGGTCTCTCCTGAAAGGAGGTGCAGAGAGGAAGATGCAGCGTTGATGGAATCATTCGGGAGGAAGAAGCGAGCGGAATCGTGGTCTGCTTGAAATTCTCCAGTTGTGGTGTTGGGAACACTGTCAACACTACTGGCATGGTTTGAAGACACCCCTCTGCCAATAAAGGCCTTAGTGCTGAGGAAACTGGTGATGTGTAATCCAGAGGAGGACTCAAGAGCTTCACTGCAGGATAGCGTCTCTCCTCTTCTGTCTTCTGCAGCTCCTAATCCCTTGTTTCCTTTGATCAGCAGCTCAGAGCTGGGCTGCGGATCAGAGTAGCTGCGCTCACTGCACTCTGGACTGAGCTCCAGTTTTTCTCCAACTGGCTCCACCTGAGGAAACATCACACTAAGTTTTTTGCAAGGTCGTTTATGGGTGCCCTATTCATACAAAGTCACTCTCTTGTAATGTTTATCCCCGTACCCAGTGGTAAGAATGTTTTTACATTTGTTTAAACGCATGAATTAATGTGAATTCAAAAGTGAAAGTACACCTTACTAAAGTGTGTGTTGTGGTAGTAAAGTTTACCATGTGGTGTTGGGTAGATCAGGACAGGAGTGCTCAATCCTGTTCCTGGAGATATACCTTCTTGCAGAGTTCAGCTCTAACCCTGATCAAGCCTGGATCTGAAGGAGCACTTGGTAGTGCACTTGCACTAGATTGGTGCATTTGATCAAGGTTGCAGGAAGGTATTAGTGTTGTCGCGATGCTGGAATTTCTGTACTGATCAGTACCTACATTTTTTAATTCTCTATTTAACACTAACATCTGAGCACTGTTGAGAAATGACTGTGATTGGCCGTGGAGCTAATCAGTTCACGACACTTTACTGCTGTTCACCAAGTGCAAGTTTCAAAGCCACGAAGATCAGGCAATCCATCAGCGGATCATTCATACGTCAGACCAGCTCATATTCATGGCTTTGAAACTCCAATGTTAGCAGGAAATTAATGTTTTTTAAATCTCAGTACAGATTGGTACAAAAATACCAGTACTGTAACAACACTGAAAGCCTCTGGGGTAGATGCCTTCAGTTTACAAAATTAACTTGCACATACAAGTATGTTTTTCATATAATATATATGTATATGTATATGTATATATATATATATATATATATATATATATATATATATATATATATACATATATATATATATATATATATATATACATATATATATATATATATATATATATATATATATACATATATATATACACACACACACACACACATACATACAGTTAAAGTCAGAATTATCCCCTTTAGGCTATATTTTTTCCGATTGTCTACTGAACAAACCATAATTATACAATAACTTGCCTAATTACTCTAGCCTGCCTAGTTAACCTAATTAACCTAGTTAAACCCTTAAAAGGTCACTTTAAGCTGTATAGAAGTGTCTTGATAAATATCTTGTAAAATATTATTTACAGTCATCATGGCAAAGATCAAATTAATAAGTTATTAGAAATGAGTTATTAAAACTATTATGTTTAGAAATGTGTTGAAAAAAATCTCTCCTTTAAACAGAAATTGGAGACAAAAACAAACAGGGGGGCTAATAATTCTGACTTCAACTGTATATACACACATACATATACACATACATACACACATATAAATATTTTACTAGAAAACGACACAAAAACCAAACAGCATTGGCAGTGACCCTTCGTTATTTTTCCATTACTGCTGGAATGTGAGGGGAAATCGTTTCCATTATAGCGAATTAATGATCCGTAAATTTTTTGCCAAAGAATCAGCTTGTTATGTTGCTTGATGTTGCAAACGGATATTTTATTATAGTTAGGTACACTTGACTGTTTATCATTCCTAGTCATTTCACCATAAGCAAATTAATTAAAAAAGTCTAAAACAATGGCAGAAAAGAGTTTACTTTCACTTAGCAATACAAAATCATGCTGCAGCCTTTCTAACTAAACACACGTGAACCTGAAAAAGAATAATGTTCAGACTCACTAGAAACTTCCAAAGAACTTTTTTTGGAGATGTCTGAAAATGAACTCTGCAGGACAGTGACCCTTCAGTATCAAGACTGTATTTCTCATCTCCTTTTTTATTTTAAGAGTTAAAAACAATTACCTGATCACTGCCTTCTGCCTGTGAGGTAACATCGCTAGTCTCATCCACCGCCTCGGGTGAACTCAGTGGCTCGCTCTTCACCACGACCTGCATGTGCTGTTGCTCTTCCTCCTCATCTCCATTCTTTATCTTCATCCCCTCATCATGGTGACGACCTGCATCTGGGTACTCCTCTTTTCGCGGCAGCAGCAATGCTTTTTCTGCTCCTGTTCCCCTTCCTCCATCTGACTGGCTCGGGAGCTGCATGTCCTCATGGGTCAGTCCCCTTCGATATTCATCCTGCTCCAGTAAACCTCCATCATCCATGGGAATAACGCCAGTGACCACTTCGTCCACCATTTTACTGTGTGAATCTGGAGACAGAAGCTCCTCTCCTCCATCTCGGCCCCCTGACTCCCCCACGATGCCCTCCACCTGTGAGGAAAGCCGTGGCCTTCCCCTTTCTGAAGTAATCAGGGGTAAGGGCTGCTTGCGTTTTAAGAAACGGCGTGTTGGGTGAGAACCATGCTGATCCCCCAATCCATTTCCGCACACCGCACCCGTTCTCCGCTGCGTCCCCGTTCCCCCATCTTCAGCCCCACTCAAGGCAGAACTAACCAAGCTCAAGCCGAGCTGCTGGAGCAGAAATGATCGCTGAAGATGAGAGTTGGCAGCCGCCGCCGCTTGCTGTTGCTCAGTGTGATGTTGACTGCCACGATCTCCAGGTGGAGACATGGGTAAAGTGCGCGTTGTCAGGTAGTGCTTACAGGCTTTCACCACAGCATTTAGATGCAGATGAGAAGCAGCCAACAATACATCCATCACGTTACTCTCTCCCAGCATCAGTGTGGATGTGTACATCATATCCATGAGAGCAGCAAACGCTTCAGCGGTCACCACCTCAGAGTCCAGGTGGATCATTCTTGTGCTGGCATCTCCCTCAGCCGCAGTAAACAGGGCTCGGAAATGCGTACTGCAGGCAGACAGCACAGCGCGGTGGGCCTTGAAATGACGGCTGCCAACCATGATCACGCAGTCACACAGCTGTCCATGCAGCCGCTGGAAGTTCAGCTGCTGGAAAATCTGCTCAAAGTGCCCCGGGAAATCCATGACCTGAGAACAAATAGAATAGATGTCATTAAAGGCGTATGACTACAATTAGGCTACGTTCACACTGCAGCCAAATGTGGCCCGAATCTGATTTTTCCCCCCTCATATGACTCAAGTAATGACCATGTGAACAGCCCAAACCGCATCGAATCTGATCTTTTCAGTTCAGATTTGTGCCATTTTCATATGTAGTATTAAATCAGACACTGACCTGGGGCCTCATGTACGAAGACTTGCGTGGAAATCATACTAAAACAAAAGAATATGCGTGAGATTCGGCGTACGCAGTGTTTCATACATCTGAATTTTTTTCTGCATACGCACATTTACAGCTTTTTAAATGAATCTCACGCATATTCTTTTGTACATCCGAATAAACGTGAAACTGAGCGCAACATGCACGAGCACAAAACCCCTCCCTGCCTCCTCCCCCGTATGAATATGCTAATGACTCTTCTTTGGCAAAACCCAACGAAAAAGCAATGGCAAAACCAAGCAAAAAGAGAAACTTTGAACAGAATGTGAATTGGAGGTGCTGCTTTCGGAGGTAGACCGGAAAAAAGTGTTATTTGCAAGTTTGTTCTCCGGAATTAACAACAAAAAAAAAAAAATTAGAGTGGGAGAGTTTAGCTGATGCGGTTAACACAGTTTGGGTATGAACATTACACTGAGTGAATTTAAAAAATAAATAGTGTGGTTTATAGGTGTAAAATGTTGCAATACCATAACAGTCTCAGAGGCGAAGCTAGTAAGACGCATGTCAACATGTTTTGACACATTCGAGCATGAACTCGGTTCGAAACCAGCGTCTGATGAACTCTTTTTTCTTTTTCCCCCCGAATTTAACACAACTGCCTCTAGGAGTCGCCAATGGAAATAAAACAGACACGCACAAAAAATGTGCGTATGCCAGCCATAAAGCTGGCGTGGAGCTGCGCACATTCCCACGTTCAGTTCATCGTTAGTAAATCCAAACGTGAGCGATTCTGAGCGTGAAACCTGGCGTACGCAAAGTTTTTGTGTGTACGCAGCGTTGATACATGAGGCCCCTGATGTTTTGCAATGTGACCGCAGTGTGAACGGTTATGTCGGAATAGTAAAATGGCACACATGGCGATTACTGTATCACAGAAAGCTGGTTGTTCATGTTGAAATAGATTCTGAAGGCAAAACTGATGCTTGTCAATGATTGAGGCATGGGTTGATCGCAAAGCCGAAGAGCGTCGTGGGTGTTGCGGATAGGGGATCGGTGTGCAAAGGACGGGGAACTTTCTCTCCGAGAGAGACAAAAGAGCAGGTGCTCGAGCACCCAAACCCCCCTTCTGCACATGCCTGTTATTTATAACGAAGTAAAATGAAATAACAGCAAACAGAGATAAACCAACTCTGTCTTCACAGTTCAGTCTGCGGCTGCTCATTAAATTTGATGAGTTCACTATACACTGGTGGTCAGAGCGCCACGCACTGCTGTTATCATAAATCGCAAATGATCAGTATTGTAAATCAAAAGAGACTTATTTTAGGTCTCAAATGCCAAAATACACATTAGTAGTAACAGAACAACCCTTTACAGTTCATGAAAACACCAAGGTTGTCTGGAAAAGGGTAATAATCATACAAGCATGATCTGACAACGTGCTTACCTCATACAGTTTACACATTATGTGCATAATTAGACATTTTGTGCTCTCCGTAATGTACTTTTGTGCATGCCAGTCAGTTTAGGACCACATATTGGCCACATTTATAAGAGCAGTGTAAACAGCCATGCAAACACATCAGATCTGAGAAAAAAAATCATATAAGCTTCGCAGTGTAAACGTAGCCTTAAAGTTGCATGATATCGGGAAGATAAATTAATTGCAATATTTTGATTATATAAGTTTCACCAGTGCCCAGTTTTTCGAAAAATTTAATCTGAATCAATAGGGTCCATGTTTTGCTATCCAGGATTAACTAATATATCTTACTTTTATGACTGTTTTTTTTAAGGAAAATTGAGTTGGATCACTGTGATCCAAATACCAAAATTTAGGATTACCAAATACTGTTTACCAGAGCCTAAATGGAACCAACAGTGTAGCCTCCTGGTTTAGCAAAGAACAACAGGTAATAGGCAAAATACCAGTGGCCACAAACAGCCATTAGCTAAGTTTCTATCCACCCATTTTTATGCCCATTTTGGATTTGCAAATAAAAAAAACCATAGATGGAAACACCGAGATGCACATACATTTTGAAAATGCGCATAAAAAAATATATTTGCATAACCGAGTAGGACAAACATTTATTCAATAGAAAAGATGTGCATAAACTACTATGGAACAAACACTTTTACAGAACAAATTCCAGTATGCACATTAAAAATAAGTCATGTGATTTTGTTATAGGAGATCATGTGATCAAAATGCACATGAATGGACAAACCAGCAGGCTTAGCACACTGTAAAACATCTGAAATGTTGTTTTAGTCATTTTAAAACACCTTAACCATTTCAGTATTAGTGTCATCATTACATTAGTAATTACCTCCAGAACTGTGAAGAGCATCTGTGCTCCGCATCTGACGCCTTCAAATGCCACCATGTGGTCATTGCGTGTCGGCATCATCTTTTAAGGTGCAAGTCATTTATTCACTTTAAAAAAATTCACAGAGCTTATCCTACCGCGGCAAATTCCATTTTTACTGCTAATATTTGGCACCAGTTAATCAGGAAGTAATGATTTTGCTCACTTTGTCTACTTGGAAACACTGCTTTATTTGCACATCTTATATGCAATATTCCAGTTTTGTGCATAAAGTTCATTAGAATATTTGGATAGAAACATAGCTAAAGTTTTTTTAATGGTAAGAAAGAGAAACACTGCAAACAACAAACCTTTTATATTTTTGTTTGTTCTAATACTATACTGCTTTGATATAGTTTAGTTGTTGTTGTTTACCATATCTCATTAGATGTTACATGATTCATAGGCTTCAAATATGAAGGAATCTATACATCATCAGTAACCATTAAGCTTGTGATCATTCACTTAAAAAAATAAAACTTGTTTATTCTATGTGGTTCATTTGGTAAAAAAAAATAAATAAAAAAATCACAACTGAATCCACCCTTCTGATGGGATCAGGATAATCCTGTTTTTTTGGGTCAAATAGATCCCAATCTGAGTTGAAAGTTTTGAATAATCCAAAAAGGCAGGTTTGATCCAGATCAATTGTATGATTGGATTACATGGTCTGACCTTAATTCAAAATCCCTCTGTTACTTCTGAAAAACCCATTTCCAAGATTTGACCCAATCTGTGATGTAAAATCCCACTGGATTACTTTTGAAAAACTGGGCTCTTGAGCGTCAAACAGTACAGAAATATATCTAAAACAACCCCTCATTGCATAAATAATTAAACACAAGTAATCTTAAAGCTACAAACATAATTTCTTGACATGCCTTGAAAACATGCAAATCAAACTTTAAAATGTATGGGTAAACTTTGCAGTGGCAAATGTTCTGAGCTAATAAAAAAGTAGAGACAGTCTTGTTAGTTTTTGCTTATTTGTCATACATATCAATGCTTCTTCTCTTTTCCAGCTTGTTTCCTTATTTAGGTGTCTAAAAAAAACCTACCATTGCGCATTATTGCGTCAGCTATTGTTCAGTTTTTGACAAAATGCTTTGTTTCATTTTTGTATATAAGCAATTCATAAATGTCAACCTTCCCATAAAAAATTTAAGTTTTCATTAAAAGAGTGAAATCCTTTCTACGTTGTTTGCTTAGACTTGTATTTCAAAGTAGGGCTGCATGATTAATCAATTTTAAACTGAAATCGAGATTTGAAAAGGTGCCATTTTCTAATTGCAAAAGATGCAATTTATTTGATTATTATTATGGCCCTTGTGTTGAGTGCGGGAACACAATGACCGATCACAAGTGTTTAAGAACTCACTTGACAACGTTCAAAAAGCAAGCAGGATACTATTTAAATTTATTTATTTGCTATAAATGCTCGAGTTGTTTTGTGCATGCATTTGAGTTTAGTTTGATACGTTCAAAGAGTGTTTTCTTGGAGCGGGTAAAATAAAAGTACAGTTCATATATCTGATTGCTTGTTGTAAAAGACAAAATTGTATATAATAATATATAAATATAAATGCATTTAGTAAATATAAATGCAAAGAACATACATTTTACATTTTTATTTGTTCTAATACAATCCTGCTTTGATTTTGTTTTGTTGTTTACAATATCTTATTAGATGTGACACGCTTCATATGGGCTTCAAATATGAAGAAATTTATATATCATCAGTAACCATTAAGTTTGTAATCATTCACTTAAAAAATAAAACTTGCTTATTTGGTTAAAAATCACAACTGAATCCACCCTTCTGATGGTCTCAAATAGATCCCAATCTGAGTTCAAAGTTTTGAATAGCCCAAAGGGAGGTTTGATCCAAATCAAGCGTATGATTGGATTACATGGTCAGACCTTAATCTGACCCAATCTGTGAGAGGACAAAATTGCAAAATCTAAATCTAATCCATTTAGAAACTATGCATTCAAATATGAGAAATCTTGTGCTGTGAAGTAAAATCTATAATTGTGCATGGAAAGCATAGAATGTCATTAAATCAATATGAAAAATGTAACACAATCTAAATGTAAAGGTTATATATATATATATATATATATATATATATATATATATATATATAAATAATTAAGATTTTAGACACAATTTATTGTTATTTTCTTAATTTAACATGACAACTGACATATTTATTGGAAAAAGTGGTTTTAAATAAACAGTAGCATAGCGTACTTTGTAATTATGCTTAGTCTTTCTTTGGTGCTATTAAAACCACCACATCAAACCTGCAGCTTTTTTATGAAATTACAGTAAATCGCATTTTAAATTGCAATCGCAATCTTGATCAGATAAATCACAATTAGATTTTTTTCTCCAAATCGTGCAGCCATATTTGAAAGTACTGTAAAAATACTCAAACAATTAAATTTGATTTACCAAACTCACACAAGCTGCAATTTCACATGTCACATGGTGAAGTGTCACGTCAATAATCAAGCTTTTTCCTCAAAAATTAAAAAATGTAAAATAAAATAAAATTAATGATTTTTGCTCTATAGAGAGCCGACTCTTATCCTTTTGATTAGCATTGTTTTTTTTGAGTTGTGCAGCTTAGTTCACAGAATTTCTACAAAATATGTTGTATACTGTAAACTCACACACATATTTATATTCCTTATTTAAATTTTTTTTTTTTTTATGTATCTGATAACCTTACTGGCTTCGAAGCCACCTGGAAACCCTTTTTAATTATCTATCAAATGCCAAGGATAACATTTTTAAGGTATAACCCTGTCATCATGTGCAAGATCCTTATAATCCCTGTGTCTGTCCACTGGCCTAAATATATACGTGTATCACTGTTGACCCACAAATAATACTGGAGCAACTGATGTAATGATGGTTTTAAAATCTTTTTTCTGTCTTTTGTCTTTTTGTTTGTTTTGTTTGCATTACTTTTCTGTCTTTATTAACCATATATATATATATATATATATATATATATATATATATATATATATATATATATATATATATAAATATATATAAATATATATATATATAAATATATATAAATATATATATATATATATAAATATATATAAATATATATATATATATATATATATATATATATATATATATATATATATATATATATATATATATATATACACACACACACACACACACACACACATACACACCAGCTTACAGATTGATCTTTTTCTGATCTCATAACTCTGTGCTTAGTTGTTTCAGAAATTTAAACAGATGTTTCAATATACAGTCAACATTTACTTTCTATTTGAATTTGTTTTATGTTTTTACTGCAAATGTCACATCCATAAAGCTGGAATTGTTTAAATCACTTTGGATAAAAATGTACTTTACGTCATATATACACATATAAAATGGTAATAATAATAATAATTGTGGTTTTTAGTTGTTTTGTTTGAATAATTACTGAATTCAAAATTATTATTCAATTTATGAATTTTAGATTATATCAGAATCAACTTTGTTGTCATTACACATTTACAAAGCAACGAAATGCAGTTTAGGTCTAACCAGGAGTGTAATAGCAGCAAGTGCAGGATATAAGTTATAAAGTACAGGTTGCTATTCATAATCAGAGGTAAGCAGATAGATATGGACATGAATTACAAATGTATATGTGCAGTGGTTATATACAATTTAAAATGAATTAGTGCAATGAGAATCTATCTGGTTCTCTCGT
Organism: Danio rerio; assembly: GCF_049306965.1. NCBI lineage: Eukaryota > Metazoa > Chordata > Actinopteri > Cypriniformes > Danionidae > Danio > Danio rerio. Next base: position 21,311,708 of record NC_133176.1, on the reverse strand, counting down.
GTACTGTAACTACTTCAGCTACTAGAGTAGTTAAAAAACAACTGGACAGAGGAAGCTCTGGTGGTTACCATGGTGAATTCTGGTAAAGTTAACTGCACATAACTGAGCTTCAATTAAACAAAATAACAGAAAACATAATAAATTACTACAACATAAACTATTAAGCAAATGAGTAACATTTATCCTTTTCACAAACTGCATCCCTAACGTTAGTCTATCAAACACAAATCCTCATGCAAACCTCAATAAGACAAAAGAACGCCTTGTCTTTGTAAGCTTATTAACACACACTGTACATGCCAACAATAAAAACAAAGTGTGGAAGCAAATATAATAGAGCAGCTAACTTAATAGTTTAAATCTCTAATAAATGAGGGAAGTAACGCTAGTTATTCTGGAAGGTAAATACTACACTGTTAGCGGCTAGCTCACATCTCACATAGTCCTAAAAGGCACTTACTATTTTATTTCATGCGTCTTCACAGAATTCGGGGTTTATTCTCCAATATAATCCAGATATCCGTACAACATCTGCCCATGATAGTTATGAGAGGTATTGGCCTGTGAAGTAGACTACAATAGAGACAGTCACGGGAGGCAGAATCAGCTGCCCAGGCGCGTCTCGCTCCCTACTGCAGTCTCTTCTTCTTCCTCTTTTTTTAATGACAGTCGACATATAACGATGAGGTGCACTACCGCCACCTACTTTACCGGAGCTTGTGCGGTACGAAAACAAGACAAACTTTCTAGACAAACTTTATTCTGACTTGAGAAATATACAGGTTCTTTGAATATCAGCATTTAGCTTGCTGCTTAAAATAAAAATGTATTTCTCCTAAATTAATCACATAAACACAGACTCAAAGGTAGGCTCCAGGGCATTCATTCATTCATTTTCTTGTCAGTTTAGTCCCTTTCTTAATCCGGGGTCGCCACAGCAAGTTTTTACAAAGCGGATGCCCTTCCAGCCGCAACCCATCTCTGGGAAACACACACACACACACACACACACACACACACACTCATACACTACGGACAATTTAGCCTACCCATTTCACCTGTGCTGCATGTCTTTGGACTGGGGAAACCGGAGCACCCGGAGGAAACCCACGCGAACGCAGGGAAACTCCACACAGAAACGCCAACTGAGCCGAGGAGCGAACCAGCGAACCAGCGACCTTCTTGCTGTGAGGCAAACGTGCTACCCGCTGCGCACAACAAAAAAAGTTCGTTGAACATAAAATCATCATATTAGAATGATTTCTGGAGGATTGTTTGACATTGATGACTGTAATGTTGCTAGCAAAGCATGGTTAATATCCACCTCAAAAGAAATAAATGGTTACTTCTTGCCAGGCCCCAGCACCAAAAATTACCAAAACAAATTAAATCTTTTATTCAGTGTATTGCAAAGATTACTTGTTAACATGAAGACTAACAATGTGCGTGAAATGCTGTAATTGTTGTGCACAAAGGTTGTAACTTAAAGGTCAAATGCACTTACATATAGTGTGAATTCGGGTAATCTGGGACACTTTTTGCAATTCTGACTTCAGCGCTCTATATGTCTATCTAACTAATTATAACCACATATCAGCCTTTTCTGAAATCCCTAAGATTTTTTCTAACCACCTAAGAAAACATAATATCATACTGAATCGAGTCATGCCACAACTATTAGTATTTTGGTGTCAAAAACAAAAATTCTGCCTGAATTTGATAATCTGGGACAGGTCACTTCGTAATCTGGGATATTATGTATTTGGGCTGAAAAAGTACATATTTTCCATATTTTTGCATGCCAAACACAATTTTACCAATTTTTGAAAAGTGTGTGTGGGGGTTTGTGTTTGTGTGAGTTTGTGTACAGAACATTGTACATTCCATCTTTGTAGTCATTAAACTTATTGTCTCTAAATGCATATTTCTCTCATTCGAAGGCTGTCCCAGATTACCCAAACCATGCTGTCCCACATTATCAATCATATTTAATAATGTGGGAAAACAAAAAATGTTTGAAAGAAAAAAAATCTAAAAAAAAAAACAACAACATTTTCAACACTTTAATACATATTTTGTTACTTGAATAGATCACAAACATAATTTAACAACAATTGGGAATATTGTCTTATTTATGACAGGTTTATGTCCTTAACATTAATCTAGCCAGAATCATATGTCACTGACCTTGTCATCCAATTTTGATGAGAGCTTCCTGATTGACAAGTGCCCTGCCACCCTGTATGGAACCCCCCAATGAAGTCATGTGATTTCACTCACATGAAGTCCATGCTAAATTTATAATAAAAGTCCTGTTGCCTGAATTTTGTCAGAACAGAAAAACACACAGAAGCTTCCCAGATTACCCAATGTCCAAGATTACCCAAATTCACCCTACATTTCTAAATAGTGTATAAAAATAACTGTTGGGGAGAGTGGGGTTTTGTCACACTGTTCATAACTCCACCAATAGTGGTGCCATCTTAAAAATCAAAGAGTCACTTTGTGTGACTCCTCTATAGTCAACCTCTTGTTCACATGTGTTCAAGATTGCTCTAAACTGTGGTTAGCACACTTTCCTTATTTTTATTTTGGCCTAAAAAGTAAAAACAAATCAGTTTAAATTTCATTTAGTACAACATTGTTAGCTAAAGATGTGGAAAATTATTATTTTGCACAAAATAGATGACAGTAATGTGTCTTTTGATATGTTTGCTATGTTGCACTAACCCTGAAATTTCGCCAACATTAGTACAAATGTCAGTTTGGGGCAAGTTGTCACATGTGAATTAAGAAAGGAAAGGCAGTAATTAGGGAAGGAAGTTCCTGGGCTTGTGGCAATTGCATATCCTCTGGCTGCAACCCCCCTAAACATTCAGGCTGACTTTAGGGTGGCTGCATTCAACTTTATCACAGAAATGTATTTCTAGAAACCATCCTGCATCCTTGCACAATCCTACATCACAGATCACTCTATATTTAGAATCAGAACTCTGTCGTGCCAGGTCACAGCACCAACTCTGCCCTTAATCAGACACAAGGCATCAATTTGTTCGGAGGCTAGACGGATGTTATGCAAATTATCTGCAGCATTCCATTCAGTTATCATAGATCTATGCGCGATCAGAGAACATTTGAGTTTAATATTCAAAGTGAAGTTGTCTTGTCAGTTAATATGTTTTGATTTGAACGTGTATTGATAGAAATATATATATTTTCAAATTCTCTTGGCATGATTTTTTTTTTTGTCAAGTTTTTAAAATTTTATTTAACAATTAAGAATCAATAATCACTATTAGGTAGTTGTGTTCTTATTTTCAGATAATCTAGTTTGACAACTTACCTGCCGATGGGACAGATTGTCACAAGTGCACCTTCTCCATTCAATAGTCTACAGCTCCTTAATCCGATAAGGTATGAAAATGTGCCCGAGACTTCCTACTTTCATTTGGTATGTCATTTATTACATTGTGACGTATGGTGCTCAGTAAAAGGTAGAAAGTATGAAAAGTGTGACAACTTACCCTGCTTTCCCCTACTTCATTACGCCTCGAAAACAATATGATTATAGTTCAGAGTTTAGAAGTTTACTTCCTGACTTGAAATTATATATAATTGATCACAAACTTAACAGAGAATAAAGACATGTAACAAAACAGCAGAGTTCCTGGAAATTTGTTTATTCATCACTAGTTTAGATCTTATCAACATCCTATTGTCACAGACAAAATACTCAACCGCATTCAACCTAAAGTGTAAACACCATGCACAGAACAGACCAAAAGATTACATCTGTTAGCCTCAAAAGAGACTACTAAAAGTGGCAGAACTTTAGTGTTCAAAATTCCAACCTCAACAAAACATTATATATGTTTGTAAAAAAAAGAGACACCTTTACATTTATTTTCAGTACAGAAATTCACTAGGGACGTTTACACCTGTATAAGATGCTTGTTTTAAACTAAAATGCTCTGACGCCATCAGCACGCTGCATTCTTGATGTGTGACACAAACTGATCAATCCCATTAACTCACTTCATCAGGCCACTTTCAGATCTCTCACTTGAGGTAGAGTATTCTGTAAAAAATATCAAAAATAATCATCTTTCTCTAGGTGTTTAAGGTGGAACAATAAACAAAAACTTGTCACAAACTTGGGGTTCTATTGCTGTGACGTTTGACTTATAATGGCGTAGACCACTGAAATATAAAGCATTCGCAAGGACAGGCCGTAAAAGTGAGCATGTGCTTTTGTAAGCCTTTAATAAAACAGTAGCACCAGATTAATACTGCAATCCACAATCTGTGGACTGTCCAGTAATCAACAGTAACACAGTTTAATATACCTCTCCTTCAATTATGTAAACATTCTCTCATCTTTCTGAGATTGAAGCACACACTGTCATTCCATACAACACGCACACACACACACACACACACACAAATTCAGAAATAATGCCTTAAAATAATTAAATAATCTTTAAATTAGGGATTTAAAAATACCTTAAGATTACACTGGGCTAGACACAATGAAAATTGATTGATTCAATCAAATTCCAAATATTGACATTGTGAAATCTTTCTTTCAGGACCAAATTGATGCTTTACATAAATAACATTCCAATAAAGTAGTTTAGATTTCAGAGCTATGCCATGCTTGTGCCAGTTGGACGGATGGAATTTCTGTTAAATTATTTCTGTCAAACATTAAAATGATTCATATTCAATCTCATGTTGTTCCAAATCAATGGGATTTTTTTTAGATACCAAAACAAAAACAAAAGTTCACTGACATTTAGAAGATCCTATCATACACCCGGCGCAACGCGGTGCAAGGCATGACGCAATTGTTGTTTGCTAGTTTCAGCTTGATGCAAGTGTCGTTTTGAAGTGTTGCACCACGCTGTTTAAATAGCAAATGCATTTGCGCTCAAATGTGCAGCCATAGGCGATCTGATCTTAAAAAGGAGGTGTGTTAAGGCGAATTGCTGGTGCGTTGCTATTTTAAGGATCTAAAAAAGACCGCTCAATAGACCAGCTAAGAGGAGGTCTAAAGTCCAGCACAAAGCGCGTCAGTTGTGCGCCTCACTTACACATTGCTTAATACACACAGGATGTACAGTAATACGCAAATATCTTTACAAATGAAAAAAGAATTAAAGGAATAGAAAATTACAAACATGATTATTTTCTACATAAATATAAAAACCACCGTCTCCATGCCTTCTTCATCTCGGGGGGGCTTTTTCAGTGTATTCATGACAACTTGCTTTTGTATAATGTTATCATTATAAGCAGTATTATTTATTATATCCATATTTATATTTGTTTTATTAAAAACAAGCTTAGACTTGTCCACTTGTCAGGTTTTAGACCATATCAGGCATAGCATGTGTATTTGTAAATAACTCAGTTTTTTGAACACACTTCGTTATTATTGCACATTTATTTGTTTGCTGGAAATTAGAACTAAATTTATAAATAGTTTTGAAACAAATAGTGAAAGTGAAAGAGAGTGAAAGTGAAAGTAAAGAATGAGGAGGCTCATCTCTCATTCTCGCGCTACCAATGGTCTGTTCAACTGTTTTCTCCCTAGTGAAGCGTTCAGTTTTTCCACTTACAAAGTCCATCATGTAAATAGCAAATGCGCTATGGGCGCAACACAGCTGCCTCTTAAAGGGAATGGGAGATGAGACTGATTGGTTTATTCTCAAAACACACCTATAACTCATTAAGAGAATAAGCTCAACCCTGTTAGACCATGCGCCACTGCGCAAAGTGGGTTTTTCCGTGCTTAATATAGCAAAAGTAAATTCAGACACGCCCTTAATGCTTTTGCGCCCTGCGCTTTGGACTTTGCGCCAAGATCGATAAAATAGAGCCCCTTGACTTTAAAAATACTTCGCTTTTATTATATAGACAAGAGTGTCCAGGATATCGTTCAAAAAGAGGAAAATCCTGCAGACTTGGTACAACATGAGGGGGAGTGCATTTTTAAAACCAAATTTTGACTGAATAATTTCTTCTGAGAGGAGCCAAGTCTCACAAATGCTACAAAATGTGGCTCCTGGTGTAAACACGCTCTTCTAGGAAGAGCTCATGCTCTTTCTAGAACTAAACTATTGTGCATTTAAATAAAATTTATTTTTCAATCTATAATATTCGCTGTCTCTAGTCTTCCCTTTCAAATAAAACATGAGGTCAAATTTAAAACAAGCATTAACAAATGTCCTAATGTGGTGCAGGATTCACTCTATAGATTCACACATAAACACACACACACAAAAGACTGTCAGCTGGACATACGAGGCATTCTGATTGGTAGATTAAGGCTGAACATGAGCTCTGATTGGTTGTCGAGCATTGCATTGTGATTGGTGTGGTCATCTGATAGGGATCAGATCCTTGCTGGTCCATGCAGAACAGGAACACATTCTGATTGGTCCTTAAAATTAAGTCTTGTTTGGTCCATTTAAAGAAGGATCTGGGCCACGTAAGGTGAATGTGTGCTGGCCACTGCTGCAAGCAATGGAATGTCACTAGACTCAATCCTGGAAAGACAAAAATAAAGGACAAATTTTAAGAGAATCAGTTTTATATTGACACTTCTTGCATTTAGAATACCATAAATATCATTTCACACATGGTGTTAAAGGGATAGTTCACGCAAAAATAAAAATGTACTCACCATTTACTCACCCTAAAGCAGTTCCAAACAGTTAAGATTTTCTTCGCTGAACACAAAAGAAGATATTTTGAAGAATGTTGGAAACTGGTAACCACAGACATCCAGGGAAAACAAATAGTATGGAAGTCCAGCATTCTTCAAAATATCTTCTTTTGTGTTCTACAGAGGAAAGAAATTCAAAAGGGTTTGTGACAGGTGAGTAAATAAGTGGGTGAACTGTGCCTTTAAGGTTCCATCAATCCAATCAAAAGTGGACAATAATAAAATAACAAACGTAAACAGTTATTAATAATGTAAATAATAAATAATAATGTAAACAGGGTATGAAACACTTTACTGTTGTCCACATTTGACCACTTTGCATTTCAACAAACTGCTGAGATACTTGTGTGATCAAATGCATTTAAACAGACTAAAAAGACCATCTACTTTCAGCCTATTGAGCAAACATTCATTAAGGCATGTGCTGAAGGAAATCGCAACAAAACAAGATATTAATGTTAGGTTCCCATATAAAAATTAATAGGTACATGAAAATATATGGAAATACAATATAAGTTCATAGTTGGATTTCACATAAATAAAATGTCAAAATATTTGTAATTCCAGTGGAGGAAAAAATAAAATATCATAGTTTCCAGCCATTATATATTTTTCCATTTACTTCAAAATCCAAACACAAGTGATCAGAAAATATGCATTTAAAACATATATAATAGATAAACACAGTCAACTGCTTAGTGTAGTGCAATACTTGTTAATGGATCACTGAAAATGCATGTTAATACCATAGACCAAGTGAAAACAGGGACTTAAAGGGGTGGTTCACACAAAATGAAAATTCTGTTATTTACTCTTCACTTGTTCAAACCCTGTTTGAGTTTCTTTCTTTTTGGTTGAACACGATTGAAGATTTTTTTTAAATAAAGCTGGCACCCATTGACTTCCATAATATTTGGTTTTCTGATTCTAGAAGTTGATAGGACCCAGCAAATAGCATTCTTTTATGTTTGACAGAATAAAGAAACTCAAACATTTACAACCACTTGAGGAAGAGTAAATGATGAGGCACTTTTTCTTTTTTTGCGTGTACTAACCCTTTAAGTGTAGGATCAGAAACAATAAGTTACAGTAATTGTAGTCTTACCCCAGTGCAAGCCCCAGCTCTTTTACATGGACCCTGGTTTGTCCTCTCAGATATTCTGCTAAGGACCGACTCTTAAAGTACACCTCCTGTAAGCGGTCCTCCAAATGCATCACACACTGAAATGATTTACACAGAAAAAAGTTCAAATATCAACATTATTTGTTATGTGCTGAGCTAAAACCTGCTGCAAGTTAAGAAAAAAAAAATTTACAGTAAGACTGTAAAATTAATTATGTTGATAACACACGCTCACGTAAATTCTAACAAAACATGCAAACAAAAAAACACACTGCTAGTTCAGAGAACACATGCATATAGAAAACCCAACTGCTTCCTTTTTGGAGTCAGCAGTGTTGTTGGAGATCTGAGAGGTGACATTTTTGTTTATTTTAATGACCTGCCCGGCTGAAAAATCCAGCCTTGGCTGGTTGGCTGGTTTTAAGCTGGTCAACCAGCCTGGTTTTAGAGGGGTTTTAGCCATTTCCAGGCTGGTTTCCAGCCATTTCCTGCCTGGTCTTAGCTGGTCAGGCTGGAAAATGACCAGCCAAATCCAGCTAAAACCAACTTGACCAGCCTGGTTTAAGCTGGATACAGCTGGATTTGGTCGGACTCCCAGCTTGGCTAGGCTGGTCAAGCTGGTTATATCCTAGCCTGACACGCTAAGACCAGGCTGGAAACGACTGGAAACCACCCTGGAAGTGCCCAAAACCCCTCTAAAATCAGGTTGGTCGACCAGCTAAAACCAGCCAAACAGCCTAGACTGGTTAAAGTTGGATTTTTCAGCAGGGTGATCTTACAATTTCTTGTTATTTGTATATTTTAGCCCTAATTTGCTTGTTAAGTGTGACGTCACACGAAGTGGCTTCCGGGTCCAAGTGCTCTATCAAACTGTACGAGGAGACCCAACAAGTGTGAATAATAAACGCTTACAAAGCGATCTATTACTTTCAAAAAACATGATTAATGCCATGTCAGCAACACAGCTATTTTCATTACAAAAATATTTCATTAACAAATATTTAAGTAAAAACCACAAACATATGAATCCATGAATTAGATAATTTTTTAACATTACTATATGATAAATATTCTAATTTCTTTCCTATGTTATGAAGATCATTAAAATATAGTTGGAATACCCTATAGTTAAAAAACAAAGTTATTGAAGGAAAAATATCTCTATATGGGTCAGTTTTTATAAATATTACAATAAGATAGCTCATTTATTCATTTATTAAAAAAGGATTAAAAAATAAAATAAAAATCATACTGCAAACATTTACTGAATATGACTGAATTGTAAATACGCTTGTAAATGCGTTAAAGAGACTTACAAAATCAGCAGCGATGTTGAGTGCATACAGCTGCAGAACTGATGTGATGAGTGTGTGTATGAGGTTGGACACCATCACGTCTCTGCCCAACCGTCCGCCTTCACACATTCGCCTCTGACTCGTCACCACCTGAACACTCAGTCGATCCGTATCTGCCACAATACAAAGAGCCTCGGCCACCGGTTCATCCAGTGCTGGATGCTGCACAAACACACACGTTTTCATGATGTACTGAATTCAAAAAGCCCACACAAACAAATACACTGTTACGTGTTTCCCACATATTTTGTGGGAAAAAAATCTATAAACTCTAATAACTCTAAACAATCTACATATTCTAATCAATAAACAATTTGATTTGATTTTATATGGGTACATTTGGTTTCCAAAGTTATATTTTTTTCTTTATTTAAATGGATATATTTTTATTATTTTAATACTTTATTGCTCGTTGTCGTAGATGACAACATGAAGACCATAACAGTATAATATTTCATAATATCATAATAGTCTATTAACGATAATATTTTATTATATTATTAATAGTAGTCTATTTTTCCAGCTTGCATGACTTTACTTTTGACAATATTTCTTTTACTTGATTTACAAAAGCACTGGATAGTCATTTTCCTAATTCAATAACAATTGTTTATGTGTGTGTGTGTGTGTGTGTGACTGTGACTGTGTGTGTGTGTGTGTGTGTGTGTGTGTGTGTGTGTGTGTGTGTGTGTGTGTGTGTGTGTGTGTGTGTGTGTGTGTGTGTGTGTAAAAAAAGAAGCAACTTACGTTTGGAAAGAATTATTACATAAAATATGATGAGATTTTCCCTCAATAAAATCTCCAATACAGAATAACCAATATGTAAAACACAAAAACTAGATTTTTTTCCTCATTATATTGATTTTGTCACACAAAATTGATGAATCGTTTACTGTATTCTGCAATAAAGAAATGTGATTGCACTTACAAGAACAGTGTGTTCCAGGTCAGCCATGAGGCACTGTTTGAGCCTGAGATCTGAGCTGATGCCATGCAGGGCAAAGTCGGGCATGTACTGAGGACAGTAGCCGCCCAGCAGAGAACGGCCAAAATGATTGACACTGGCTCGACTCTCCACCTGAGAACTAGACAAATAAACAGACACGGTTACTGCGACCTTTACTGAAAAAGAGGTGTACTGGCTTTGAAGACTATGAAGGATCAAAATTTAAAACTGTTGAGGACTGCAAGATTAAAATAAGGAAAATTTGATTGTAATGTAATTAAAAGGAAACACTTATTTAGTCGCATTCTGTGTTTTAATACTTTTTCTGAATGTTTTTATATGTGTTTTGAATGTCGCACCCTTTTACCCCCTCCTGACACCTGAACTTTATCAACCTATAGCCTACTGTAAAAATCAGCACGAGTGAAGATGACAAAAAAAAGCAGCCAAAAAAAAAAAACTTTGGTCAAAATCAGTAGAAAAAAACTACATTGTTTGGAAACAGTTTGGATTCGAAAAGCAGACATGGCTTAAAAACAAATTATTTGAAGGATTTGCTTTGTGATGGTGATTCTATATGCTAATATTGTGCTACATGCTAATATTGAGATAAATCTCTTTCACAATATTTCTGATATAACTTGTATATACCTAATGAGAGAAACTCCTGTATCTTTAGAGAAAGGTATTTTTCCTATTTTTTTTAACGCGAGCACACACTTAATATAACCTCTGTGTCGTTGATACAGGTGGACACTAGAGGGTGCCTTTCCAAAATAAATTCCACATCTGCATTACTGAAGAAATCATCTACCCCTGTAGCTGAAGTAAAAGAGTCATGCAACACTCATCAACAGAGCCTTCATTACTTTATAGAATACTATATAATGGATTTCATCCTCATTCTGGAATGTGAAATCACGTGTGGTAACAAAAAATAAATTATTTCAAACACAACTGATGTTATGAAGTGCATTTAGATTCAAACTATGTCGGTTAATCCGTTTGTAAAGAGACACATACACAGGCAAAACCATCACCATAGTTTGTTTATTCATTAGTTTTTACCATTATGACAATGACTAAATGAAGACTATAAAGACTAAATAACCACAAATCTTATTAAAACTTTTTCACTGTGGAAAAATTATCAATTTGACTTATTTTTAAATTAATTTTGTGAAAATTATTTTCTCCTTTTTTTCCATATTTTGCTAATAAGAACAGCTGACATTGTCATTTTGCCATTTTCCACTTATTATTGTTTTTCTAAATGCAAAAGGCACTTCATTCTTTTAAATTGGGGATTTATGTATGTGTGTGTTTATTAAAAACAAGTTTTTCCAGAACTTTGACATTGACAAAAATTGAGATTTGAACATTTGACATTGAGGACCCCTTTAGATGTACACTCACCAGCCACTTCTTTAGGTGCACCTTACTACCGTGTTGGACCCCCATTTGCCTTAATACTTTGTGGGATAGATTCAACAAGGTACTGGGAATATTCCTCAAAGATGGTCTATATTGACATGAAAGCATTACGCAGTTCCTGCAGATTTGTCATCCATAATGTAAATATCTCCTTCCACCAAATCCCAAAGGTACTTTATTTGAATGAGATCTGGTGACTGTGGAGGCCATTTGTGTACAGTGAAGACCGGTGTGGTTTTCTCCTGCTGTAGCCCATCCGGCTCAAAGGTTCCATGTGTTCTGCATTCAGAGATGCTCTTCTGCATATCTTTGTTGTAATGAGTGGTTTGAGTTACGGTTGTCTTTCTATCAGCTGGAACCAGTCTGGCCATTCTCCTCTGACCTCTGGCATTTTCAAACCATCCTCTGTAAACCCTAGAGATGGTTGTGCGTGAAAGACCCAGTAGATCAGCAGTTTCTGAAATACTCAGACCAGCTAGCACCAATAACCAATGCCGCATTCAAAGTCACTTAAATCACCTTTCTTCCCATTATTCTGATGCTCGGTTGAACTGCAGCGGATTGTCTCGACTATGTCTACATGCCAAAATGTATTGAGTTGCTGCCATGTCATTGGCTGATTAGAAATTTGCGTTAACGAGCAGTTTGACAGGTGTACCTAATAAAGTGGCTGGTGAGTGTACATATGCACAGATGAATTATTAGTTTTTCTGGTATTATTAAACAATCTATTTCCTGATCATATCTAGGTTTCTGAACACCAAATAGGCAGCGCTGTCCTGTAGATGTGCACAGTCAGGTTTCAAATGCATTTGTTTGTTTGACAACATATATTTGTGGAAACCATGTTTCAAGTTCAATGCTGTTTTTGGAGATGGCAAATACGTGTTTATATTAAGAGAGGGTTCATAATAAAATGAGTTTAGCTTACCTTGGTAGTGGTAACTCGTACTCTGTTTGTTCAGCGGCCATGTACATTTCTCTCGATGATGTTTCCTCATCATCACTGTCACCTAGAGCACTATCCGAACTTTCGTTCCTCCTTATGTCCGTCAAAAGCCTTTGATGCAACTTCCTGTCCAACCCTTGCCCTCCACACATCAAACCCCCAGCCTGTCCCACATTCTCCACCTCTCTGGGGCTGCCAATGTGAAACTGCACCCTTTGTGGAAGAGGACTCTGATTTGCCAAAATATGCTCTAATCCACCTCCAACAGAGTCGACGTGTTCTCCAAAACATTCCGGTCCCATTTCAGTACATTCAGGCCTGACCATGCTCGCTTCTAGACCAGTGGGTGTATTGGTTGAGTGTGTATCTGCTGAAACAGTCTCGTCATTTTGCTCCATAAAGGTGCCTGGAATGGGCTTTATTGTGTCTGGTGGAGGGGGAAATGTTTTTTCGCAGATTCTCTCACTGGCAGGGTTGGGGTCAGTGGTTGGAGAGGTGCAGGGATTGGCTGGATTGTCCTTTTGTCCTTGTGGTTGCACATGTTCCTGCAGGTCCGAGCAGCGAATGAAGTAGGAGAGAATATACAAGACCCTCTGTACCAGCTCCCTTCTGCGGCCCACGACCACCGTTCGACACACTCTCACCGGAGAGCCCAAAGCTCCGTACAGGTCACCTAAACAAGACAACAAACAACAGCATACAATAATGAGACTGGTTAACACAAACAGGGTAACTCTCTGAATTTGTCTTTTTTATTTGTACAGTACTGTACTTTTCATTTTTGTAAGGGAACCTATTCTGTCCTTTTTTTCACAAGATGTAAACGGCTGCAGGTGCCACTGGGTTAAATTGAGTAAACTTACTGTGGACAACATACCGCTTAAATATCGATGTCACTTAAACTAAATCTTACCTAAAAAAAAAAGAAAACACTTTATATTAAATACAAATCTGTTCTATTTTAATGAATGTAACAGTATAAGCTGTCTGTCGGAAAAAAAACGGGCTTCAGGTCGGACTCGGACAAAAAAATTTTGATGAGCTGGCAGACAAGGGCCAGGCTATAGCCTGTGCGGCTCGGGCCTGGACTGGGCTAGGGCTTAGATTTAAGGCCCGTGCAGGGCTCCACTACAAATGCCCGTGTGTCAGCATAGTGGCAGACTTAAAAACAAAACTAATGTCCTATGCTAATGAGGGAGAGATTGTCACCTATGGTCGAGGCTTTCCCCCTATGATGACATGTACAAAGAGAGAATGTCAATCATAGTGTTTCTGCAGACTGTTTTTATCAAGTGTGATTATAAAAAAATTAAACCCCTTATAAAAGTGATTTTTGCATAATACGTTTCCTTTAATAAGAAAATGTAATCATATTCAAAATTCTATATGAAAAAACATTTGATTTCAAAAGAGGATCTGGTAACACTTGCTTAATTAAAAAAATAATAATAAAAAATAAGTTCAGCAAAGATTAAATTTAAAAAAGGTAACGTTTCTTTGACTTCTATTTTATTGCATGAAATTTCCCACATTTTCTGACGCATTAAAAATTGAATTTGTGTTATAATGGTATATAATTTTAATAAGAAATGTTCTAATATATATTTTAATAGCATTTAATTAGCAAAAATAATAATTTGCATGATTTAGGTCTAGTCATTTTTAGACTTGATGTAGTATAATCATCAAGAATGTATAATTGTTTACATAAAATTATACAGAACACAATTAAAACAACTTAATTGCTTTAATCATTTTTATTTTATTGTACAGAATATGTTTAACTCAAGTGCTGAACGATATGAACACTATTTTTTCACTATTTTCCACCACTACCAAAAAATCTAATTACTGACTTTTTAATCTTTTTACTGGTTGTAACAAGAACCAAATGGCTGTTTCATATTTAACCCTCTACCGCACGCATTATGATATATCTATTTAAAAAAATATTTGACTGTTTTTCTTAAAATGGCTTAACTTGAAGTGCTGTAAAAAAAAAAGTTTGGAAAAAAATCTTTTTTTAAGGTACTTTATGATATGTTGCCTTATGGCAAAGACATCCAACAATGGGTCCAACTTAGACATTTCAAATTAAAAACTTTCTCTATAATAAATAATTTTGTTTGACATATTTTAATTGGTGTTGCAGTATTATAAGCTTTAACACAGAACTTATAAATGACAACTTATACACACCTTACCACAACTCATATTCCAACAGCTTTCATTTATTCCATTTTTTTGTTGAATTTTATAAAAATAAACCTAATATTGTATTATCATGTATACAACATACAGTAAATATAAATCGTAAATATCTCCAGTAAATATTCTAAAAAATAAATAAGTCAAATATATTAAGATGCATCAGAATAATGTAGCTTCTAGCTGACAATATTTATAATTACAGTATTTACTATTCTACACCCGTCTCATCTGCCTCTGAGCTAACTTACCTGAACTGTCTTTATGTCATGGTTACTAAAACCCATCTCACCCTCACTTTCATCAGCAGGAAGAGCCAGTTCTGTCCTTTTCTTGTTTCACTTACCATAGAACATGATGGTGTTCGCTAATACACTGTTCTCTGTATACATATCTATTTAAAAATAGTACTGCAATTAAAACTAGATTTTATCCATAATGCAAATACCATTAACATTTGACTAATCAACATTATATTAATAGCATTCATGTTGTTATTGTTACAACTTAAAAGCTCAAAGCTGACCTTGCTAGCTAGCTAACTCGTTGCAATATTGCATGTTCCACTATTGCACAGTGTTGCCATTTGGTAACACATACATTTCATCCATTTACAAACTAATTTGATAAAAAAAAAAAAAAAAATGTGTTGTGAATATGTGATCATAACTTACTGGAGGTGATGTTTCAGATTTTTTGTAGATCTGACATAATTTGATCCTTTGTTTTTATTGACATTTACATTTGCGTTTAGCAACTACTCACAATAAACGCCAGTCTGTCAGAAATCGTGCTACAGAAAAACACTGCATGTCATGTGACCTAACCAAAGCACATCATTGGCTACACTAAGGTCTTCTCTTTTCAACAAAAAAGTGTAATGTTGGTCTTAAAGAAAAAGCATCAGGGAAATGAACATAAGTATCATGTTGCCATATGGTTACACCATGCAGTAGAGGGTTAAAATATTGCCTGCTGAGTCAGCTACAATAACTAAAATAAAATGTAATTGATTTAATTCAATTTGTCTTTTTTTTACAGTGCTTTTTACAATGTAGATTGTCAAAGCAGCCTAACATAGATGAAGTGCTAGTAATTATGATAACAATAGCGCAAAAACAGTAACATTGTCATATTTCTCACAATTCTTTAAAGATTGCTTGATAAATAGAAAGCTCAAAAACAGCATTTATGTAAAATAAGAACTGTTTAAAATGCTTATAAATGTTTAATGACATTATAAATGCACTTATAATCACTTTTGATTAATTTGCTTGCATCTTTAGTGAAGAAGTATTTTTTAAAATGTCCACCAGTCTTCCAAAACATTGGTTTTGGGCAACTTTACGCCACTCCAGTTGCACAAATCTCCATCAGCTCAGCTTTGTCTGCTCTTTGAATACTATACTATGAATATATTTGTAAAAGTAAATATTAAAGTCTTGTGTACTCTTACCTAACTGAGCCCACAGCGGGTTGTACGGGTGAGATTTAGCCAGCAGATCCACCGTCTGGGAAGTGGGTTTCTGGCAGGCGGGTTTGATTGGTGGCAGGTTGCTGGGCATGACGGTGGGCACCCAGGCTAAATGATGTGTAAGAACAGCAGTAAGGAGAGCTGACAGAAACCTAGATGAGAATAAAAAAAAAGGAGAAAGAAACGGTTCACAATCGTCTAACCAGAACTCAAGAAAATAAGGCAATCAAGAGGAAGTTACTCATGACTGACTGCCACACAGACACACCTGGACAACTGTGTTTCCTGACACGCTTAGGATCAGTGATGGTGATGGAAACAAATAACTCAATTTCCCTTTGATTACACAGTACTAATAGAAGAACAGGGTTAAAGATTTCAGGTAATATGTTTAGTTGAAAAGGTTAAAGACCACTGACTGGCTCTTGACTCCATGCTCCATCAGCAAACTCATCTCCTTCAGGAAGCGCTGGCACAGTAGGTTTCGCTCGGCACTCTGGGAGATCATGGACAGCCAGACTGGTTCGCTGATGCGGGGAGCCATGTACAGGTTCCACACTGTCATCCTGCAGACCCACACAGAGCCAGATGAGAACTGAATGTAAACCAGTGCTCCAATTACGATGTCTTTACTATATTTTTTGTTTCATTTAGAATTTACACTATTTCCAGGTTTAGTCAGATCTAAGCACTTTTCAAAACACTTTTAAGGTGCATTTCCAAACTTTCTTAGCACAAGTTAAATTCAATTGAAGAGGGTTTAGCTTAACTTGAGGCGAAAGTTGATTGGTTGCTCCCATGTGTGGCCTTTCCAATTGCATTTTTAACTGGGTTTATTTTCAACTGGAGCAAAGCAAAGCAAGGAAAAGAAAAGCAAGTGGCAAATAGAGAGAAAAAAAGTATTTGCCAAATGCCTTTTTAAAAAGCTATTTAAATGTATTATAGATGTTTTATTAATACACCTTTTTATTGTTTTATTAATCTGCATTTTAAACATGAATTAAATAATCATTTATAAAACTGTTTATTTATTTTTAAATTTAAAAGTTACTTTTTAATACATTGTTTTATTGCTTTATTAAATGACATTTAAAAACACCATATAAATAAACACATCTAAATATCTCTATTTATTTGTCCATTTGAATTGTGATCTATTTATATACAAATTAATGCTTCAATAATTAGATTGATCATTTACTTCTTAATTTTATTTCTAACCGACACTCCTGGTTTTTCGTACACAAAAGGGTGCATTACATTAGTCAAAATCAGAAAAGTTAAAGGGATGTGTAAGGGTTGTCAATATATACATGCAGTTAGCTTGCAGTTATACAGTAGAGTGTCTTACAAAAAGCAATAATATTTACATGTAATAATAATAAATGTACAATGAAGTGTATTAAGTAGTGTGGCAAATTACATATATTTTCTTCATCACATTATATCAGATGCTATTTGTTATAGTATTCTATAGTCTAGTAGTCTAATGAAAATTGGAAAGGCATGCTTGTCTCAAGACAACTATTGAAACTATTGAATTTTTGTCATTTACTCTCGTAAATGTCATCTAAATGTGTCATGTTTCATCTTAAATGTTAATCAAAATAATTTTGTATTGTTTGCTTATAAAATGGTGTAAAACGTATGTAAAAGCACAATATATATATATATATATATATATATATATATATATATATATATATATATATATATATATATATAAAACAACTACATTTTAAAGCAGTTTAATTTTTTCTGAAATGTAAGCACTTTTCAAACCTTGAAAACACCAGATTAAAATTCCTTTAAAACATTTTTAAAGGATTTTCAACACCTGTATGAATACTGTTTATTCAGGTTTATCGAATGCTACTTTATAGAAAGTGCAACCGAAATCAAGACCTGTGAAAAGATGATGCCAACCATCGAAGACTTTGAGGACAGAACATACACCTATTACACATATACACTTACAAATACACAGACATAACCTATATACTATATAACAACAGGTTAACTAAAAACAACTTTAACTGTTAAATGCTATTAGTTACTAGTGACACTTCCATAATTTAATCCATCCTCTGCACTTCCATAACTGTATGGTTTAGCTCAGCTACCAAATCTGACATCCGAAGACTACGTCGAATAGTTCGGACTGCTGAGTCCGACCCTGGTACAACCCTCCCTACTCTCCAAGAACTGTACTCATCCAGAGCGAGCAGAAGGGCTGCCAAGATCACTCTAGACCCCTCACACCCAGCATACTGCTTCTTTGAACTTTTACCGTCTGGTCGAAGCTACAGAGCACTGTTCACCAGAACAGCCCGACACAGAAACAGTTTCTTCCCTCAGGCAATCCATCTCATAAACACTTTATGATATTAATTGTGAAATAAACATCACTACTTTTTATATACAAATACACTTATTTAACAACTTACTTTACATGCAATTTGCACATAACAGCTGCACATATAACGTTGTATGAAGTAATATACCTGTACATACAATTGTCAGTTGTATATTTGCACTACTTACTTCTATTTTTAAAATATATTTATTATTTGTTTTTTGTCCTGTCTCTGTAATTCTGTTGCACTGTAGAAGCTCTGTCATGAAAACAAATTCCTTGTATGTGTGAACTTACCTGTCAATAAAGCTCTTTCTGAGTCTGATTCTTTTTAATTACTTAAAGTTATTAATAATTAATAAAGTTATGGTAACCAATAATCTTTACTTTTTCAAAGTGTATTGTAATGCAATAATGTGGTTTTGTAAAGCTGCTTTCAAACAATAGTTATTGTAAAAATCACTACACAAATAAACTTGAATTGCACTAAACATGAAGAAGACAAAACAAATCTTTAAGAAGTGTGATGATATCAGCTCGTCTTTTACCTGAACTCTCCAAGAGCTTCCATCACTCTGCACAGATAGACCTGCACTCGCTGACTGGACTCTGCTATCCTTCTGCACACTATCATTGCCTGAAAAAAATTCACACAAGGTTTGGACTTTAAGGAATATGTGTGGAATTTAATTTTATATTTAACGAAGAGAATATACAACAACATTTTTAAACATAAGTTTTAATAGCTAATTTATTTTGTCCATAATGGCAGTACATAATATGTTACTAGTTATTATGCAATATACTATTCAGCCTAAAGTGCAATTGAAATGCTTAAAGGGGTGGTCCAGTGTTTTTAGGGCTTGGTTGTGTTTATGGGGGCCAAAGCAATGTGTGCTCATATATCTTATTTTGATTATGTACAGCTACTCAGCTAACATGAAAATGTCTGTCATATTTCCTAGTTCCTCTGAAGACTCACCCTCAAGAGGCTCTGATTGGTCAGCTAACATAATGTGCTGTGATTTGCAGATCAGCTACACATCACCAGGAAGCACTTCTGTAATAACTTTACAGTGCCTCTGGCCACGCCCCTTCACTGCGTGGGGTGTGTGTGCTTTACCTGAAGGGTTTATGACATCATTAACCAGGATGGTTTTTTTTTTTTGTAGTGCCCAAACTTAATTTGCTGTAGACTTTGCTAAGGTAACTCTGTAAAAGCAAATGTGTCCCTTTGCATTGAACTTTGAGCGTATTACATTCAGAGATGTTATTTATGTTCACACAACTACATCGCACATAAACTAAAGCTTAAAATATGATATCATAGTGGACCACAACTTTAACAAGGTTAATTTGGTTAACTAGGTCAGCTAGGGTAATTAGCCAAGTCATTGTAAATCAGAGGTTTGTTCTTGTAGCCAATCGAAAAACAATAATACTTGAATGGGGCTAATAATATTTACCTTACAAATATATATATATATATATATATATATATATATATATATATATATATATATATATATATATATATATATATATATATATATATATATATATATATTTTATGCCAAGGTCTGCGTGAAGCCTTGCGGTTTGAAGAACAGTGTGATATGTAAGAAAGCAATTTTAAATAAAAATATATATCTAATTTGTCTTTTGAGGCGACACAGTAATTCTTAAATAGAGTATTTCAATAAGATGTCAAGTGTTTCTTGTTGTAATTATACCTGACAAGATTTATTTGGTTCTTAATCTATTGTTATACCAAGTAATTAGTGCTTGTGTTTAGTAAACCATAGTATAAATGTAATTAAAAGTATACATTTAAAAATATAATCAGGAAAATTCTATTGTATGTTAAAAAAAAACACAAAACGACAGTTAGTTTGACACACTGTTCTGATGCTTGCAAACCTACTTGCATTTTTAGTGAGTCAAAATCTTATTCAGAACATATTGAAGGCATTTCAGTTTTAAAGCAACAATGCTGCATTGCTGGCGAATTCAGTCATTTTAAAAGAAGTCATTCTAAAGATGGTGTCTCAGTCTAATATCAGCCTAGTTGCTTGTTTTTTTCAGCCTGCAAATAACAACATAATGACTGTTCACAACACTTTTTGCCTTTTTCTGTCACGTTTTGCCTATACCTACCTTTACAAATCAATAATAAATTTTAAATTCTGATTATGAATTCTGATGAAACCCTACAACACTTGCTCCTACAAAGGCTGCTATAATAAATCACTGTCCTGCGCTTTCACACTCACCCTCTCGATGGCAGTCTTGAGTTTGTTCATGTGAGACTCGAAAAGAGGAAAGTGGGAGAAGAAAAACTCCTGAAAGTTGTGATTTTCCTCTTCTCGCTCCGGCAGGCTGATGATGATGCTGATGGCAATCTTCTTCCTCCGGATCATGGCAGGGTTGGAGCTGCAGCTCTCGTCAGACAGGTTGAACATTTCCTCTGCGTTCCTGATGAACGGACATACACAACTACATCTAATCTGGCTTCTCCATTTCTTACTGGTTTCTTGTGTATCACTGAACTCACCAGCGGGGCATGGGGCCATGCTGTAGACTGGTGGCCTGGCTGCGGAGCCACCGGCGCTGGTAGCTGCTGGCACAGCCACTGCTGAAGGAAGAGCCAGGTGAAGGCTGCGGGGTGGCCAGCAAACTGCTCAGAGATGCTACACAATGGAGAAGTGGAATTTGATTAACTGTATATTTACATTATAATACCTCTCTTTTTCTTTTTTCAATAGCTGTAATATATAATATAGAGTGGTTTACATTGATTAATAGCAGTAATGACCATGGCTACAGATGTGACACCAAAATCAAATACTCTATTAAAACTGATCTGTGTCACACTATACTAAACCCAAACTTAATAAGCTGTATCCTTCTATCTCTCATTTGTGTGATAGATGCAAAGGCACAGTCGCAACCTATGGTCATACACTTGAAGTCAGAATTATTAGCCCCCCTGAATTATTAAACCCCCTGTTTATTTTTTTCCCCAATTTCTGTTTAACGCAGAGAAGATTTTTTTTTCAACACATTTCTAAACATAATGGTTTTAATAACCCATTTCAAATAACTGGTTTATTTTATCTTTGCCATGATAACAGTAATTAATATTTGACTAGATATTTTTCAAGACACTTCTATACAGCTTAATGTGACATTTAAAGCCTTAACTAGGTTATTAGGTTAACTAGGCAGGATAGGGTAATTAGGCAAGTTATTGTATAATGATGGTTTGTTCTATAGACTATCAAAAAAAAAAAAATATCTAGCTCAAAGGGGCTAATTATTTTGACCTTAAAATGGTTTACATAAATTAAAAACTGCTTTTATTCTAGCCTAAATAAAACAAATAAGACTTTCTCCAGAACAAAAAAAATATCAGACATACTGAAAATTTCCTTGCTTTGTTAAACATCATTTTGGAAATTATTTTTTTATTTTATTTTTTTAATTCAAAGGTGGGGCTAATAATTCTGACTTTAACTTTATATTCAGGTCCTGTCGAGAAGTATCTGACTTTTGGAAAAGTATCTTCGGACTTCATTCCCAGGCTTTTGAAATGGACATTAAAATTAGAATTTAGAAATTAGAATTAGCATTGTTTGGATGTTCAGACCAGGCTCTAAATTGGCCTAAACATCAACAACTCTCTCTTATGTTTGGCATGGTGTCGGCCAAGAGAGTGATTGTGTAGAGTGGAAATCCACAACAACTCCAAGTTTTTTTTTTAAATGGTTAGCTGACTTGGTTTCTGCTCTCAAGCTGAAAAGGTTACTTTCTCTAAATTTGTCAAACAGAAGATGTATGACAAAATATGGGGCCCCTTCCTTAGATGTATAGGTTAATAATGTCTCTGTAATCCTTTTTTTTGGTAATTTTTACAAGTCATTTTATTTTGTTTCTTATTCCATTGGTCTGGCTGAGAGTTTTTTTTTTTATTGTTTTTGGTGGTGCTGTATAATTGCTGTATTGTTTGCAAGTGTTTTGGTGCATGTTCTAGTTAGTATAATGTAATAACACAGAGATAATTTTGTTAACATATATACATCATGTACACAATCGGGTGTTAGGTTTTTAGAAAAACTTCTATAAATAAAGTGTCTTAAAGAGATCGTTCATTCAAAACGAATGTTAACTCACCCTCAAATAGTTACCAATACTTTTGAGTTTCTTTCTTTTGTTGAACCCAAAATAAGATAATTTGAAAAAAGCTGAAATCTTGTAGCCTATGACTTCCATAGTAGGAAAAAAACAAATCCTGTGGGAGGTAATGGTTACAGGTTTCCAGCTTTCTTCAGACTATTTTCTTTTGTGTTGAATAGAAAAGAAGACACTCAAAGGTTTAAAACAAGTGAAGGGTAAGTAAATGATAACAGAATTTACATTTTCGAGTGAGCTATCCTTTTACAGTAAGATCAAATAAAACATATCTACTTGTAGTGTTGCCAGATTGAGCGGTTTTAAATTTGTGCGGGTAAATAATGGCATTTATTGACATCAATAACAGACATAGAAGCATTGTTTGATTGACATGGAGCACCTAATTATGTTCACAAGAATTTAAAAAGCCAAATGGGATGAACTTATATACCTCATTTCAAAATTAAAATATACTGTAATAGGTAGTGTAATCTACACAATATTAAGTGCAGTGTGTGAGTGAGAGGTGGGAGTGTTTGGGGCTGGAAAACATCAGCTATATCTGGCAACACTGCTTACTTGTATTCATTTATTTACATACAAAAGCATTTTAGTGAAAAGTTCAACTAATTAAGCCAAAACAGTTAATTTCCTGGTATTGAAGATAACAGATATATAGTAGAATAAAAAGCTTTTTTTATACAAAAGTTTATAAATTATGATGTATTAAACAAAGCAGAGAACATTAGCATGCACAATTAAATATCTGCTATCGACCAGAACCAAATTAAACAATATTTGTTCATAACAAATGGCCAACATAATCAGTTTACTGTTTAGAGATACTGCCCTACTGTATAGCTATCTGAATAATAAGTGATATGTTTTGGCTACATGATTTTATTAACACAAAGTTAAAAACAGAAAGAATAATTATTTTAAAATTTTTATTTAGTCTTAAGTCTTAGAATCTTTGCTGTTGTAATTTCGATTAAAAAAACATTGAACTGACCTCAATCTCAATTAGGAATGTTTGTTCAATAGAACAATTTACTTACATTTTTAAAGTCTGCATTTAACGGACGTTTCACACAGAAATTCTGTCATTATTTCAAATTTTAAAATGACTTTAAATATATTCTGACTTTGCCCTTTATTAAAGTGCTCATACCCGAGCGAGCTATGCCACTGTCTCCGTCCTCACTGTGTCCTCTGCTCGGCATGTCCACCGGATTGCTGTGGGCTGGAAAAAGAGAATCATTAAACCATATCATTCAGCAAGAATGGAAGAAATAGCATCCGTACTGCTACACAAGGTGCTCGATTTGCTGGAGGTTGAGGTTCCTGAGCCCGTTTAAAAAAATAAGATCATGCAGGTTAGAATCACGTGCACACACACACAACAAACACCCTAAAAAGCGTGAACGCATCTAAAAGCGTGTAGTTAACCAGCAAAATCTTAATCCAGCAGTCTCATCCACAGCATAGCTGCTGTCCCAAAATGACCCCGTTTACTCTTGGAATTAACATCAATTTCAGACAATTGACAATGCAAAGGGATAGTTCACCCCAAAATGATAATTTACTCACCCTCAAGTGTTTACAAAACTTTGAACACAAAAGAAGATATTTTGAAGTATTTTAGACACCAATGACATTCATAGTAAGAAAAAGAAATGCCATGGAAGTCAATGGTTACCGGTTTCCAGCATTTTTCAAATTATCTTCTTGTGTGTTCAACAGTGAAGGGTGAGTGGGGTGAGTAAATGACAGAGTTTTCAGTTCTGAGTGAACTACTCCTTTTTTCATATGTAAATGATCTACAATTTAATTTGCTATCCAATCTCTCAAACGCCACCATAGCTGCATTCTATTATCAGGTGTAAATTGCATTCTACCTTGACTGTTGTGATACCCAAGAACGTTAACACCAGTAGTGAAACAGGGTCAGAGATAAAGGAAGTGCATTAGGTCAGAGGACTAAAATCAATCGAGGGCTAATCAGTCAGAGAGAACAACACACAGTAGAAAATGAAACATAGCTAAAGGATGAGTGCATGTGAGATGAACACATGCTCACGCTGCTTCAGCATTCCACACAAACCTGCAAAAAAAGATGCGCTCCGAACCAGGGAGAGCAGAGGAGCGCTAGGTACATGGCGTACTCCTGGAAAGAGCAGTTTAAGGCCATGTTAAGAAGGAGAACACTTGGATGAAATTCAGAGAAAGATTTAGGAATCCTAGTGAAACCTAGTGAGCTGCCATTCTATTGAAATGTGCACATCCACTTTTTCAGGTTGTTGTATTTGCTTTTTTTAGTCCCATCTGTTCACATTAATTCGACTTACAATCATGTTTAGCAGTGAATTGTGTAGAAAACATAACCCGTGATGCTGACCAGAAATCCCAACAATCAGAATACTGCAGTGAGCAAACACTACAAACAGCTTTAGCTCTCCCCTCTGTAGGATGCCCATATTTAGAGTTTGATGTTAGCATGTTGTTAAGCTAAATACTCAATTCCCTTGAGAAGAAAACCATGATGTTTTACTCCTTTCAGGTATAGTTTGATGTTAGCATGCTGTTAAGCTAACTACTCAATTCCCCTGTGGAGAAAACTATGATAGTTTACTCCTTCCAACTAGAGTTTGATATTAGCTTGTAAGTAAGCTAACTGTTTAATTCTCCTGAGGAAAAAACTTTTTAATGCTCTAAATACACATCACAACCAAACACTGAGTTAAATTGTCATTAATTTGAACTATTTTTTATCAATGCTTTTATGAACTGAATGAAATATAATTAATGATTGGGATCTACCACAAACGTGTATTATCTGTCCCTGAAATAAAAACATAAATACAGTGAGTGAAAAGTATTTCATCCAAATAATTTCTAAAATGAACTGACGGTTGATTTGAGTTGTTCTTTAAAGGAATATCTTATTCATTTAGTTCAAACCCTGTCATTGTCCTTGTCCTCAACCTAATTGAACCTACAACTTTAATAGTTTTGTTATGTTTAAATGTGTTATTTCTTCGCTGAAAAATCTAGTTTAAAACAGCCTAGGATGGTTGGCTGGTTTTAGCTGGTCGACAAGAGGGGTTTTGGCCATTTCCAGCCATTTCCAACCTGGTCTTTGCTGGTGAGAGATGACCAGCTAAAATCAGCTTGACCAGCTAGCGAGGCAGGGAGCCCAGCCTAAACCAGCTATGTCCAGCCTAAACCAGGTTGTAGCTGGTCATTTTCCAGCCTGACCAGCTAAGACCAGGCTGGAAATGTCTGAAATCATCCTGGAAACGGCAAAACCCCCTCTAAATTCAGGCTGCTCGACCAGCTAAAACCGCCCAACCAGCTTAGGAAAAAGAAAATTTCAGAAATAACAAGCATAAGTTGTTATTCACATCAATTGATTAAAAACATGAAATTATAAATAAATTATACAAATAAATCCTATATATATATATATATATATATATATATATATATATATATATATATATATATATAAAAAATACAAACAATTTTTACAATTGTTCCCATGTTTCAGTCAGTCCTGTCACATTTGCATTACATTAAACACAAAATGCGTGCAATACACCTTTGACTCAAAGGATGTGACATAATTTGATGGGGAAGCTGACAGTGATCAAGGATGCGTTCTCTCATTGAATTGTATGATTTTATGCTTGTTTTTAAAAGATTTTTTAAGGACAACAAGCTTAAAGGTCAAGCCCTCACATCTTTTATTAGTAAAAATGTATGTTTCTGGTAGAATGTCCCCAACATTTCCTCTCATTGGCCATCTTGGATTTTTTTAATTGAGCTTTAATCAGTGTATACTTGGTCTAGTGTCTTCCTGTGAATGGTACATTGAATTCTGCCTTAAAACAGAATAATTAAGATACCCTTTCTTTTTCTCTGTGAAAAGTGTAAACAACCTATTATGTGGAAAATTGCTGTGTACGTTGGCACTCGGTAGCTCACTAGGTTTTGGAAAAAAGTGTATAAAACATTTCTAAGAAGGATGAAGTGTTTGTAAATATCTTACCTATGCTGCTGCTGGTGTGACTAGGAAAAGTTTGGCTCATCGACTCAAAACTGTCTTGAAGCCTTTAAGTAGTAAATATAAAAACAGAATGAGTGATAACAACAGTTCTTCCCTTATACAGCCAGATCAAAAGAAATGAAATTGTAAGAGGAAATAAGAGACATACGTGTTTGTACTTCCAGAGGTGCTGCTGCTTCCGAACCGGGTGGAAAAAACCTTACTGACCATCAGTTGCGGTGGAGACCTGTCACACAACACCATGTTTCACATACAAATTCCAGAAGTCCTAATTCCTGGATAATATATATTGCTTGTTGTAAATGCTCACCGAATGTGGTGAATTTTAAGAGTTGAACCTTTGTAGCTCATGGAAACAGAGCCAAACATCATCTCTCCAAGCATGTTCACATCTGAAGCCGGTCTGGTATACTGAACATAGAGAACATACATACACAGGGAAGTGTAGTTGGATATCATTTGAATATTATTGTTTCCTACAATAACTTTCCAAGACACAAGCTAAACTTCTGAGTGTAAATGCACAAACCTGATATGTAGGAGGCTTGTCTTTCTCATTTGCTTGGCTGCCGATATGGCAAGCTCCACTGCGGTTAGGGGGAGTTTTGGTTTCATCAGCCGTCTGTAAGAAACAATCGGTCACTCACATGATACATCACACTGTGTATCTTAATCTTCTTGGTCATTACAGATTCAAGGGGATTTCTCCACAGAAATGGCTACTATATTATTATACTAAAGGGTTTTTACACAAATGTACAAACTGATTGATCAATAGAGACGGCACATATTTTCATATTGTTCCATGAAAATCGAGACTAAATGAAGTTCTTTTGTAGTATGATTGTAGTATCAGGTAACAATGAAGACTGAAGTAATGATGCAGAATATTCAGCTTTGCTATCATGTCGATTAATAACATTTTAAAACAATAAAATAGAAAAAGCTCATTAAAACTGAAATAATATCACAATATTGATTATATACATGTTTTTTTTGCGTATAAGAGAAAGAGACTTTTTAAATTATTTAAAAAATCTCAAACATGATTGTGTATGCTATTTTTTATCTCTCTCTACACACAAGTTGAAAATAAAAATTATAAGAGTACACAGAAAGTATGTGAACCAGTTGTGCAACGATGTAGAATCACTATAACAAATATTTCACTGTAGAAATAACTATAAATTTCCTTATCTAGCCTGCACGTCAAAAGCATGCTTAAAATATTTCTAGACTTTTACAAACATAAGCAATGATATGAAAGTGTCTGCCACCGCAATATTCTAGCATAATTGATACGATTCAATACACACACTCTCTCTTTTCTCTCTCTCTCTCTCTCTCTCCCTTTGTGACAAAAGCTGAAGAGCTGAATAAACAGACCAATCATGTGACAACTTACTGACAATAAATCACACTCTGTTCAGAGAGAGCCAGAGACGTCCAATAACAACTGTCTAGATTGATGGGTATAGTTGGGGTTTGACTTAAAATTAAATCTTTGATTCAAAACTGTCAAGCCTGTATACAAACAGTAGAGGAATTTAGTAGTGCAACAGTGGAAATACAGTATGCATAAGGCAAATACAATTCAGTTTGCACAACTAAACACTCTTCCTGTACCACATCAGGACCTTTTATTTCACTACTAGTTTTTATAGAAAACTTCATATTAGATTGTGCCACTACTGTAAAACAACAACTTGTTTTGGTGAGACTGATGTGATTAGAGATATGCAATTTTTTATTTAATTTTTTTTTTTTACAAATTGTTATTATGAGCACTTTGTTACTAGAAGTAAGAGTCTTTTATTTATTATGTAACGTAAAGGCTGTTTTTATCAGAACGACACAAAAATGGCATTGTCATGGTGGGGAAGTTTAAACAACACATTGCATGTTCAGTCTATAACAACCAAGGCTACAAATACAAGCACAGACCCACATTTCTGCGAAATGTAATATACTTTGCATCTGGCATGTTTCTTTGCATATTTCAAATGACAAATCCACTACTAGACGATATAGTTTTAAAGATGTCATACATTTCATTATACGTTTCAGTTACACATGCTTCTTGTACAGGTGGGGCTTGTCGTACTGCTGAACAAGCGGACCAATAAGCTAAACCCATCCAATAGTGTTTTTTAAAAGCAAACGTAAGAGAAAAGTGCACTGTTACCACATAGATTTACCTTGATTCTACATTGCTTTCCCCTGTTTTGTAGAATCATGCTTCCCTGGACTCAAACCTTAGCACTCAAAACACTACAAAATGAACTACAGAGCAAACTGAATGAGTTGTCCAAATGGAGACAGAAAGATGAGGCAAATGTTTTTATTACAATTCTTGGACATTGTTAAGATGTTTTGTGGTATTTACTTGGTGCTGTGCAAAGATATGCGCATAAATAAATCTTTATTTCTCGATAATATGTTGACAAATATCATTAGTGTGAAAAGGAACAAAAGTTGTTGATATTGTACTGCGCCACAGAATTCATTTTAAGTAGAAACTGCAGTCAAACATATGCAGAAGTACGTATTTGCAGTTTTACAAAAATGTAAGATAAGGCATGTATTTCCAAAGAGACAGTGATGGTCTAAAAGCTAAGAGCTAATATCCAAGTACATACATTTATGCATATGTACAACCAAAACAATGATGGACTACATGACTGTGTTCATGCTGTTCAAGTTTGCCAACTATTGGCCTGGCATGCACAATAAAGTATTTTAACTGTATTATAAAGTATTTTTAACATACATCTGTCTGAATGGGGATCTTTTGGACATAATTGTTGTCTATACACAAAAACATTTTATGCTAAAATATGCACTTCAAATAAGTATTATACCAAACTCCACATAAATCAAAAGTCAGCAAGCATGATTCAAGATAGAACCCACACACTCACTCTCATGAGTGCTAAATGCTTTGACCCAGTTAGCTGAGCAGTCACACCTGTCATGAGATCCAAGCAAGCTGGATTACAGAGCATGTGACTCCTCCCAAAACAGTGCTCACAGACACCCCACACACACATACACACACCATTTAGGAACTTACCGGCTCAGATGCGTCCAGTTTATGTATTGCTTTAGAGTCAAACAGAACCTGTCGTCCTCTTCTCTCGCAGTCCTGATACACTATCAGCCTGATCTGAGCTAGATCAAACTCAGCAGATGCCCAACTACAGAGAGAAAGAGAGAGAGAGGGAAACAGGTGAACTCGGAATCCCAAAACTGAAAACAATACTTACATACTTAACCACAAACAAAAAAAACTTTTACATTTGAATTTTTCTTTAAAATCTTCAACAAATACTTATTTATTTATTGCTTCATTAGCTATATTCATGGCAAACATACACTAAATATACAATATATAACAT
This sequence comes from Danio rerio, assembly GCF_049306965.1. Lineage (NCBI taxonomy): Eukaryota > Metazoa > Chordata > Actinopteri > Cypriniformes > Danionidae > Danio > Danio rerio. The sequence continues at coordinate 21,281,493 of NC_133176.1, read as the reverse complement.
ACAATCACATCAGTTTCTTAATAAACATACATTATACAAAAAACATACAAATATGCAACAACAATTAAACAGGTCATATACAATCTTTTAGTGGCGTTAATGATAAATATTCTAAAATTGCTACAGAGGGCAAACCTTTCACTTAAAATATCTCCTGAATAAAAATGTTTCCTAATATCATTTAAAAATACACATTCTATTAAAATGTTTTATCGTCAAAATATTCTTACACCAGCCACAACTAGGTTTTTCTTGCCCTTTCAATAAATATGGGTGTGTAAGTCTTGAGTGTCTGATTCTCTTTAACAAATACAATAACACTGGAAAACTTGAAATGAATCAACCTGCAATACTTCACTTGAAATTGAAATTCATCATCATTTATGCACCCTCTTCAAGTTTCAGCAAATTATCAGTGATTTAAAACAGAATTTAAAAATTCTAAATTTTAACTCAAATGTATGGAGAGAATTTGAGTGGAAAATCATTACAAGATATTTCCGCACCCCACAAATTGTAGCAACGATGAGAATAGACTCATCCAATAGGCACTGGAGAGAATGTGGCGAACCACTCTCTTAAGTATTGCCTAAAACTGCAGCAATTCTGGAATGATATCTAAAAGGTACTTGGAGACATATTTTGCATTTCAAATAGTGCTTTCTGCAGCACTAAAATGTATTATGTCTAACTGGCTAAGATAAGACCCGCCTTATGAACAATGGATCAAAGAAATTAGAGAGATTTATGAAATGGAAAGAATTTATTGCCTTAGACTCCAGATGACTATATTTGAAGCAAGATGGAACCCAGTTCTAACAATTATACATGACTAACTTTAAACATAATGTAGCTTTTTATTAAATCTATGTTGTATATGCATGATAAGTATATGAGACATCTCCCAATTGACACACACACACACACACACACACACACACACACACACACACACACATATATATATGTGTGTGTGTGTGTGTGTATGTGTGTATATAAATATATATATATATATATATATATATATATATATATATATATATATATATATATATATATATATATATATATATATATATATATATATATTTATATATATATATTAGAACTTTTCTGTGGATGATCAGTTTTAATGGAACCATCAACACCAATAAATAAGCTTTATATTTAGAAATGTTGTTGTTTTTGCAATAAAACATTACAATTTAGAAGTTTTATATCTGGCTTTTATTAGAACATAAAATCAGAGATACATAAGAAATAGTCAGTAAGGATAAAGATGGATACTTAAAAGATTACGGAGAGAAAAAAAGGACATTTGCACAGTTTTATTTTAAAACAATATATATATTGTTATTTTAAAACATTCACTGACTATTTCTAATGTATCTTTGATTTTGTTACATTCTAAAAAAGTTTCTAAATTGTAATAAATGTTTTTTCCAAAAACAACAACATTTCTAAAAATAAACGTTATTTATTGGCAATGATGG